>NW_010366182.1:23713-103471 GCF_000414095.1 Morus notabilis
TAGAAAAAAAAAAAAAAAAAAAAAAAAAAAAAAAAAAAAAAAAAAGTCCTTTTCTATGTACTTTTATATTTTTACGACATGAGAAATCCTATTGTTGTTGACTTTTTATTAACTGATTAAACTAAATTCGTGACGAGACGATATGTTAGTTTTTAATTTGTTTATAGTAAGTAGCATTTTGTGTTTATTGCTATCCTAAATTACGTTACATATTGGCATTCACAAATGTTATCAGATACATTGGAGTGGGTGAATCAGAGGATGTTCAGCTTTTCTACTACTTTGTCAAGTCAGAGAGGAACCCAGAGAAAGACCCTCTCTTGCTTTGGCTTAATGGCGGCCCTGGTTGCTCTGGCTGGTCTGGCCTTGTCTATGAAATAGGTAAAAGATATTAATGACCAAATTACAATGTCCTTATTTTATTTTATGAATATAATTTCCATTAATATTGCGCTGAATCACTTATAAATTAGTTCTGATCCATATGTTTATCTGTATGTATAGGTCCTCTAATATATAATCAAAAGATAGAGCAGTACAATGGAACCATAATGCCGACTTTAGTCGTAAATCCTCACGCTTGGACAAAGGTTGCATTGATCTCTACCAACAGATTTTGTTTTTCTGTTTTTTTTTTTCTTTACAAACAAAATTTATAATAGATGGTAATGTTCATTGATTGATCTCTACCATTCATTTCACTTTGAAAACCAAAAATAAATGAGAACAATAGCAAATAAATTTATCCTATAAGTGATAGATAATATGTTATTAACAGAAGAATTATTTATTTGTTTTTTTGAAGGAGCACAATTATTAAATATTGTTTTTATTGATGGTTCTATGCGCATTCTGCGGTAATTTCACATATTGTTCCACCGTAAGATGTTGAGGTCAAATCTTTGCACCTCAAGTTCAAAATAATAATGATGATGATGATGATGATTGTGGACTACGTTTTGATCATTTGAATGACAGATCTCTAGCGTGATTTTCATTGATTCACCAGTTGGTTCTGGATTTTCATATGGGAGAACTCCTTTAGCCTCTCAATCCGGAGATTTCAAGCAAGTCAATCACATGGTTCAATTCTTGAGGAAGGTAATATCTAGAAGAATCCTATATTTTATCATTTCTTACAATTAATCTTCAAACTTAGAAGAAACATTGTGCTATTTTTTTTTTTTTTTTGTCTCTTTCATATTATAATAAAGTTGCATTTCCTATTGTAGTGGTTAATTAATCATCCAGATTTCATCTCAAATCCATTCTATATCAGTGGAGATTCGTACTCTGGGATTCCTATCCCTATTCTTGCTCACCAAATCTCAAACGGTATGCAAAATTAAAAAACATCAACATTTGTACTTAACAGTAAAGAATAAATAAACCAGAAAAAAGGCCAAACATGTCGAGACATATGGATAGCAAGATTCAATTTTTTTATTTTTTTATTTTGGTCCTCCATGCAGAAAATGAAGCCGGGGTCACGCCACTAATAAATCTTCAGGTTTGTAATTACAGCTTTCGCTCTCTCTCTCGGAGTTTTTTATATTATAATAAAAGTAGAAATATATCATTTTGCATATATATTGCTAATGGAGTGGAAATTTTGCGGTAAAAAATTAATGGTTTCAGGGATACGCTATTGGGAACCCAGTAACAGATGTGAAGTCTGATGACAATTTCGAAATCCCATTTGCTCATGCAATGGCACTTATTTCTGATGAACTTTACAAGGTAATTTTGATTTCATAAATATTTCATCATCACCATATTATTTTGAAAGCCTTAAAATTGTAAGGGGAATATTCATTTCTAATTACTGGTCTTCATATTGTTCAGTCCTTGAAGAAAAATTGTAGAGGAAAGTATAAGAATCTAGATCCAAGAAATACAAAATGTTTGAACAATATGCAAGCTTATGAGAAGGTATATAGATTCTCTGCTGTTTCCTTCTACTTACTATAAGTTATAACTAATATCATATATGTGAAAATAATCAAATTTCATATACGACAGTGCGTTTCAGGGCTTCATTTACTGCATATTCTGCAACCGCTCTGTACACATGAGTCGCAAATCTTAGAAGAAATAATTTCCGGAAGAAGATCTCTGAATGAGAAGAGCTTTGTGCCAGATTGTCTTGTAAGCTAAGCCAAGATAATGATAATAAGATACTAAAGCGACATCCACTAGCACAAACGACGATTTAATATTTCATAATAACAACAATAAAGTCTTTCTTCTTTAATTGATCTCAATTGATGGATTTTTTTTTTTATATATTATTTTTTTTTCTGTGCCTAAATAATCATACATGTCAGGAAGATGAGCATTGGTTTTCTCTCTATTGGGCCAATCATCATTCTGTCCGCAGAGCTCTTGGCGTTCGAGAGGTACATTGCAAACTTAAACTTATTTATTTGACTAAATCAGTAAATTTATATACAAAATTTACGTAATGTGCATAAATATTGAAGTTAATGTACTGTCTAGGGAACTAAAAGGAAATGGCAGAGATGCGATTTCAACCTACCTTATCACAAAGATGTTGACAACACTGTTCCATATCATTTCAACCTTAGTTCCAAAGGCTATCGCTCTTTAATATACAGGTAGAAGATCTAATTATATACATATATATATGGATATATATCTATATAAATATATATAGTTTCTATAAACGCATGCATCTATTTAGGATGATCATGTTATTTATACTTAAGTTCTGATAATATTATTATTTATTTTCTTATTCATGAAATAATTAGTGGAGATCATGACATGAGAGTACCATTCTTAGCGACTCAAGCATGGATAAGATCTTTAAATTTCCCCATTGTCGATGATTGGAGGCCATGGATTGTCGATGGTCAAGTGGGCGGGTAAGTTACATGATATCACAACTTAGTTCAGAATTGGAGGACAAGACATTAATTAGTTCGAACTTTTAAGTTTTTTTTTCTCTCTCTTTTTATACATGTACGATTCTTGAAAAACAATAAGGCTTATCTATATTATTAGAGAAATAAATAAATTTTAATTCATTACATGTAATATTTGTGTACTTTTTCGTGTATATACTAATTAAAATCCAACACATATCATTTTGCACTACAATAAAAAAGCTCATTTGCGGCGACGCTATGTCGTCGCAAATAGCTGATTTTTCGTCGTAAATATTTTATTTTCGATGACATGTTATCCTAAATTTGTCGTCGCAAAAAATCGGACGCAAATAATTGAAAGTTTTGTAAAAGATGTTTTAACATTTGAATGAGGTACGCATATATCATAATCTTACTTGTTATATTAATAAAAATCAAAATCATGTATTAATTTTGTAGCAACAATAATAATTTTTATATAGTTCTGCTATTTTTAGATTTTTTTTTTAAAAAACGACTATATTTCAATTCCAGTCTTATGAAAGATGAAATGCATGGTTATTTCTGCTTAAAATTTATATACCCATTTATGTATATAAGCTGAATGGGAACGTTATTATTTTCTTGGACAGATACACCCGAACTTATTCCAACCGAATGACATTTGCGACTGTCAAGGCAAGAAGAAAAAAATCTTCCAATTCTGTTGATAGTTTTTTTTTTTTTTTTTTTTTTTTTAATTTTTTTGGTAAAGAAAATTTTGTACTTTTTTTTTTTTTTTTTTTTTTTTTAATTCTATTGGTAGTAGAATATTCGATATATCTGCCCAGTTTATTTGTTATAATGTTGGTCGTTTTTTTGTACGTGCAGGGTGCAGGGCACACAACTCCCCAGTACATGCCTAGAGAAAGTTTTGTCATGTTTAAAAGGTGGATCGATCATGAACGTTTGTAACTCATGCAATAGCATTTTGTAGCCCGGAATCTTATAAATCTGTGTTTGGCTGGTCGTTCACTCTCTCAAATGTGTAATTTTTAAATTCGCCACCAAGTGTAGTATATGCCAAATTTATAATAAAAAATAGCTTTACATTAGGGTGTGATTTTTCTAGTACTCAAATGCTAAAATTTGATCAATAATTTAGCATTGCAACTTTCACCTATTAGCCAAGTCAACAGTCTTTATGGCTTTCATTGAATCCAGTCCGTCAAATCCCTCTTAATTTATCGTACAACATTCTTTGTTAGGATATAACCATTTTTTACATTGAAAAATTAACATCACATGGTTCTGAAAATGAAAGTACGTACCAGGTCAGTTTGGATATCTTTTTCCATGGAAATCGAAAATGAAAAAAGAAATTCAGAATCATTTTCAACTGATGCACTTCAGAAAATGTGAGTAAACTTTTCCAAAAACTACCAAATAGCCGACAATTACTTAAAACAACAATGACTAGAAAATAATATACATACATACATTTGTTTTACATGTTTAAACCGTAACTTAAAACTTTTTAATACACTATTTTTCTCTCACCAAAAATTAATAACAAATCTATCCACCAACTGGCCTTGAGAAAACTGAAGGTTAATAATCCAATTCAGTTGTTTCTATTAAAAGATTTAACAAACGTAAAATTCATACATTCCGTGAAGCACTTGGTGAAAGGAGGTAATAGGAACTTTTTAATGAGACACTTTCATTTTAGGGATTATTTATTAGACAAAATCAACTATAATAACTAATTCTTGGAGAGGCAAAAAAATCAGAGCCCTCTAATTAATAAAATTTATTTCAAAAAAGGGGAAAAAACCCTCTCCAAAAATAGAATCTTATTTAATATGTTACCTTTATTAGTCACCATCATAGGATTGTCATTTGTCGTTCGATAGAAATGATAGAAATGATTGTGGCCTAGGCCTATTTGTTTTATATGTTTAAATCCATAATTTTAATTAGTGTTTTTCTCTCATAAAAAATTTAAATTTTAAATGTCAGAATTAAAAAACACTGATTTGAACGCGTGAACCAAACAAGCCTTTCGTATTTAGCTAGTGTTCAGTCTGAATTATATTTCCCATTTGAACTAACTTAAACTGTAAAATTTAGAGCTTAACTCCCCCTTAAGTTCAACCTTTCAAACCATTTCTTAAATAGTAAAAAAGTGTCAGTTCTTTTTGTTTTTTTACAACTACTAAACATAAATTCAAATTTTATTTCTTATTGAGATTAAAAAAGTTTAACTACACATTCAAATATTAATTTAAATTACAATTTAAACCTCATAATTTAAAATTTTCTATTTCAATAAAAAAAAAATTAAAGTCAACAAAATTTGAAGCAACCAAGGGCTTCGATACTCATTAATGGCTACACACCTTTTCAGCTTGCAGATCTTTTTTTCTTTCTTTTTATAACACTTTTCTGCAGATTTTATGCTTAATTACATGTTACACCTGTTACTTCAACATGATGTCAGTTACGTTAAAGTTTATTCATTTTCATGTCGTTTCTTTGCTTTCCTGAAGTTACTTCACACTTTAATTCTATATTTATTTTATAAGTATCGGATTGAAATAGCACATATTTATTTTTAAAAAATATATGTATTTTTTAAAAAATATATGTGTTTAAATATATGTGACTTCTCACATTATACATATTTTAAAACATATATATATATTTTTAAAATAAATATACATGTATCACTCTAATTTTTTATTAAATTATTAATGGATTATTTGATTGGGAGATTTGTATCTCGATTTAAATCATAATTCATTATTTATTATAATATTTTTTTAAAAAAAATACACATAAATTAAAAATAATTTTTTAATCTTATAATTCTAATTCATAAACTAAACGTCTTCAAATAAAAAATAATTCCGTATTTTATATGATAGTAGGCAAAATGCTCGTTTTTTTATATTGCCAGCTGGTAAAAAGTTATTTAAATATAGCTGCATTTGTCAGAAATTATTGCACTCTCATCTAAGATGTCTTATAATTTGCCCTTTACACCTAATCCCTCTGGTTTGCCCACTAAAACAAGCAGCCGCGCCCAACACCAGTTCTCATCAAGATCTAAAATTAAAAAAAAAATCATTTTATCCAATATTGCTTAGATTCATAGTAATACCTGAAGTTGCTCCATGGCAAGGCTTAGTTCAATCTCCAGCCAATCTCTTTCTCTTGAGTTCTACCGTTTGTCTGTTTTTTTTGTTCTTTTTCTCGCGGCATGCTCGCTAGTACAGCTTGCAGTTGCCGTAGATTCTGATACCATTCAGTTTCTTCCTGGATTCTGGGGACCTCTCCCTTTTCATCTCGAAACCGGGTACCAAAATGAAAAATAATGTCCCTTTTTCCGTATTCTTTTTTTTTTAATGATTTCGAAAGATACTTTCACACAGTCTTGAGTCTTATAACCGAATTTCCAATGGTTGATAACTTGATAGTAATTAGCACTTTGTGTTTAGTGATTTTTAATTATGTTATATATACACACACACACACATTTACTATTATTATCAGGTATGTTGGAGTGGACGAATCGGAGGATGTTCAGCTTTTCTACTACTTTGTCAAGTCAGAAAGGAACCCAGAGAAAGACGCTCTCTTGCTTTGGCTTAATGGTGGCCCTGGTTGCTCTGGCTGGTCTGGTCTTGTTTATGAAATAGGTAAAGAGCAATGTTATTTGGCACCCGGATGCCACTTAGCACCACCTATTAATATAATATGAATTCTAAAATATGAAAATTACAGGTATGACTCACTTTCTATTAGGAGTGGTGTTTAATACCAGTAGTGCTCTTAAGTATTTTTCATAAGTAAAAAATAGTGAACAAATAATGTCCAGGTATGACTCACTTTCTATTAGAGGTAGTGTTTAATATCGACAGTACTCTTAAGTATTTTTCATAAGTAAAAAATAGTGAGCAAATAATGTCCTAATGTGACGATATATTGGTCGGTTTTGGAATTTTTTTTATATCAGCGATAGGAATATAAAAACAGAAATGGGGTGCCAATAAACTTTTTTTGATTAATTAGTAAAAAATTAATTAATGTCCTTTATAATTAAGCTAGTCCTAACCAATATCTATATATATGTATGTGTGTATAGGTCCTCTAATACATAATCAAAAGATAGAGCAGTACAATGGAACTATGATGCCGACTTTGGTCTTAAATCCACACTCTTGGACAAAGGTTGCATTGTTTTTCTTCCTATAGCGCAAACGAGGCTTTATTAACATATTTTGTGTTTCTGTTTTTACAAACAAAAATTGAAATAGATGGTAATGTTTATTGATTGATCTCTCCCTTCTTTTCGCTTTTGAAAAAGAAAAAAAAAAATGAGGGCAATAGCAAATAATTCATCCTATAGTCTAAGTGATAATATTCATTAGCAGAATTTTTTTTTTTTTAAGGAGTGGTAATAATGATTGTGGACTTTATAATACTGATAATTGAACAACAGGTCTCTAGCATAATATTTATTGATTCACCAGTTGGAACTGGGTTTTCTTATGGGAGAACTCCTTTGGCTTCTCAATCCGGAGATTTCAAGCAAGTGCATCACATGGTACAATTTTTGAGGAAGGTATAGTAATATCTGATGGAGTCCTATAATGAAGTCAAACGAAAATCATTCCTTTTTCTTTTTTTTTTTTTGTCTCCATATTGTAATAAAAGTTGAATTTTATATTGTAGTGGTTGATTAATCATCCGGATTACACGGCGAATCCAATCTATATCAGTGGGGATTCGTACTCTGGGATTACTATTCCTATCCTTGCTCACCAAATCTCAAACGGTACGGGGATAAATAATACATGTGAACCATCTATATATAATAAACAAAAAAAAAATTATAAACATTTGTATTTAATGGTAAAGGATAAAAAAACTAGCAAAAAAGCCAAACATATCTAGACATTTGGATAGCAAGATTCATTCTTTTTTCTTTTGGGTCGTCCATGCAGAAAATGAAGCCGGGGTCACACCACTAATAAATCTTCAGGTTTGAAATTCTCTCTCTTGGATTTTTTTAATTAATGGTCAAATTAGAGGTTTTCAAAATAATTGAAAGAATAATAATGATGATGATAATATAATTATCATTATTATTATTATTATTATCTATCCATGGCATTGAAATGAGTAGAATTTTTATTTAAAAAAAAAAAAGATAGAGTTTTCTTTTGCTTGGTGCTATTTTTTATTTATTTTTAGAATAAAATCTGTTATTATTAATAAAAATAAGCGTCTCATTCAGATTCTATGAACGTTGAAGTTTTCTCTAATTAAATTAACTTATCATCTATATTAAAAGCATAAGCAGTCGAAGTGTGGGCAGCTCTATTAGCTTCCCTGTACAAATAACATAACTTAGTTCTTGAAAAATAAGATAATAAAGTAGATATATTAGACAATAATAAAATAAACTCATTACAAAAAGAAGAAGAGTGTCTCGTAGCTTGAATGCTCGGTGCTAATTGAGTGCTAATTTTATGGTAAAAATTAATGGCTTCAGGGATACGCTGTTGGGAACCCAGTAACAAATCTCAAGTCTATCCATAAGTTTGAAATCCAATTTGCTCATGCCATGGCACTTATTTCTGATGAACTCTACAAGGTAATTTGATTTCATAAAATTTTCACCAGAGTCGAAATAATTAATATTCATTCTAATGATTGGTCTTCATTGTTCAGTCCCTAAAGAAAAATTGTAGAGGAAGGTACAACAATATAGATCCAAGCAATACAAAATGTTTGAACGATATGCGAGCTTATGAGAAGGTATATAATAGCTTCTGTGCTGTTTTCATATTCCACTTATTACAAAGTAATATTCGTATGTGAAATAATCAAATTCCATATACGACAGTGCGTTTCAGGACTTCATTTATTCCACATTCTGGCACTGCTCTGCTCACATGAGTCACAAATCTTGGAAGAAATAATTTCCGGAAGAAGATCTCTTAATGAGAAGAATTCTGCGCCACAGTGTCGTGTAAGATAAGCCAAGACAGCAATTATAAGATGTTAAAACGACATGCACTAGCACTAGCACAAACCACAAATTAAAATGTTATCCAACTCTATAGAAGTTAAAAATGTCATACAATAAATAACAAGGAGAAAAACTTTCTTCTTTAATTCTGAATTGATGGATTTTTTTTTTCCTGTGTCTAAATAATATGTTAGGAAGATGAGCATTGGTTTTCTCTCTATTGGGCCAATCATCACTCTGTTCGCAGAGCTCTTGGCGTACGAGAGGTATATTACAAACAGGAATTTAATTCTTTGACTATGTCTAAAACAGACAAAACAAATCAGTACATATAAAGTTGACAGTGATATAAAAATAGTATTGTGACATAAATACATAAATATTGAACGTAATGCATTGTCTAGGGAACAAAAGGGAAATGGCAGCGATGCGATTTCGACGTACCTTATCACAAAGATGTTGACAACACTGTTCCATATCATTTCAACCTTAGTTCCAAAGGCTATCGCTCTTTAATATACAGGTAGGAGATCTACATATATATATATATATATATAATCTCTAATGCATATATTTCATATCATGTTAATTACATATACTTGAGTTCTAATAATATTCTTTTTCTTATTGAAATAATTAGTGGAGACCATGACTTGACGATACCATTCACTGAGACTCAAGCATGGATAAGATCTTTAAATTTTCCCATTGTTGATGATTGGAGGCCATGGATTGTGGATGCCCAAGTCGGAGGGTTAGTAACATATCACAACTTACTTCAGTATTAGATGACAAGACATTGAATAGTTTGAACCGATGATATAATTTTTCTTTCCTATATATGCACGACACTTGAATAGCAATATGGCAAAATAATTTTTTTTTTTTTCTGTACTCATTCACTTCGAAAGCATATTATATGAAAACTTAGTCAAAGATTTCAACACATTGGGATAAGTTAGACATATAGCATAGGTGCATAGTCTTACCAATGATGTTGAAATATAGAAAAAAAAAATTTAAAATATTTCCTAAATAGTAAAACTTACAATTATTACAAAAGTTGCTATATAAGTTTGTAGCATAAAATGGGAAAACCATAACAATAAATTAAAAAGTATTACGTATTTATTATTTTTGAAATATTTTTTTTAAAAAATTGCTATATTTTAATTTCACTCATTTTTAACTTAACATTTTGTTCAAAAAAAAAAAAAAAAAAAAAAAAAACCAAACTTTTTTTTTTTGTCCCCTTTTTTCTTTATGTGCCCATTTATATAATAAGCTGAACGGGAACTTTATAATTTCCTTGGACAGATACACCAGGACTTATTCGAATGGGATGACATTTGCGACTGTCAAGGCACGAAAAAAAAAAATTCTTCCAATTCTATGGATAATTCTTTTTTTTTTTTTTTTAAATTTCTGTTGGCTGTTAGAATATATATGACCAGTTTATTTATTTTAATGTTGGTCAATTTTTGTATGTGCAGGGTGGAGGGCACACAGCTCCTCAGTACAAGCCTAGAGAAAGTTTTGTTATGTTTAAAAGGTGGATCGATCATGAGCGACTGTAACTCATTTAATATAAATTTGAAACCTTTTTTGTTTTTGTTTAATCTGAAAACCAAAATTGAGAATCTAAGGTGATTTGAACCGGTATTTGATTTTGCAGATAAAATGTAATTCTAACTGAGAATAACATTTAAATATGTGTTTGGATAAAATGTTTAAAGGAATACTTTGAAAAAAAAGATAAAGAGAGAAAATTACTTAACTTACTCTTATGGCATGTTTACTTACTAAGAGTGGGGAATGAGAATTGGGAATCGGAGTCAACCTCATGTTTACTTACCCATTGTTATCTTAGAATGAGAGTAGAAATGTGTAGGTCACACACCAATTTGGAGTTGATGAATGGCATTGGCACTCCCTCCACCCCCCACCGGATTAGCACTCTCAATCCTGATAGTAAATATGAATTACGATTTTACCCTTAATTCTACTAACAAATTAGATGGTCTTATTGATGTGCTTTCCACGGTTGACAAGAATTTAACTGGATTATAAGTCAACTTGTATCAAGAAATGATGAAAATTGATGGCTTAGATGATGATCAAGTATTGATGCCACTAATATTTTGGCAACGAAGCATTATTTGCTACGTGTATTCTATAACATTCCGGATCTAACTCAATAAGGGATATTTCCTTAAAATTCTTAGTCGTGGTTTAAGTGGTCTTATTTTATTTCATCATTATATTTTTTTCTTTAAATTATTTCAAAATTTATTGAGAAAAAAAAATTTAGATGATTAATTAGGTGTGATTAAAAAAATCTAATTACTAATTAGTTATTCTAATATTAAGATGGTTAGCATAATATACAATTTTTTTTAAAGTTCAACACACAAAAATTTACTAAAAGAGTAGGTAAGTAAATTTATAACAGTTTATTCTGATTCTGGGTATAAGTAAACGCATGAATGAGATTGGGACTTATTCTGACTCCAATTCCTGGAACATAAGTAAACAACTTATTCTGACTCCGATTCTTGTCCACTCCGAATCATGTCTACTCTGATTCATGTCTACTCCGATTAAGGATAAGTAAATATGTCATTAGAGTACATAGGTCAAATGACATGTTTACTTATCAGGATTGAGGAATGAGAGTCAATGATATGTTTACTTGCTCTTTTTTAATCCTAAAATGAGAGTGAGATTGGTAGATCCCACTCAAATTTTGGATTGAGAAATGAGATTGGCACTCCCATGTCCCCCCTTGGGATTGTGATTCTCATTCCTGATATTAACATTAAATTACTATCATACCCCTATTTTAATTAAATATAAAATTAAAAATAAATTTAAAAAATAATAATTACAACATATATTTATCATTTTATTTGCCTAATATTATAATATTAGCCTAATTATTGTTAACTTTAATATTAAAAATATGTACTTATTTGTTTAATAAATTAATAATATATTTTAATTTTTTAACACTATTTTTCTTTTTATTTTATTTATTTAAAATTTAAAATTTTATTTTTATATTCTAAATAATTGTAAAATTTATATTTATTATTTTATTACCCTATTATTATAATATGTATTTTAATTATGACTAATTTTAATATAATAAGTACACAATTTATTTTTTAAATTAAAAATATATAATTAACTTAAAGGATATATTAATACTTTTACACTATTTCATTCTCATTCTAAGTAAATAAATGCATGAATGAGATTTGGAGTGATTCTGATTCCGAATCCTGTCATTAAGTAAACAACTTATTATGACTCCAATTCCTCACTCCGAATCCTATCTATTCTGAATTCTGCCCACTTTGATTCATGCCCATTCCAATTATACGTAAGTAAAAATGTCATAAATTTGTATC
Organism: Morus notabilis; assembly: GCF_000414095.1. NCBI lineage: Eukaryota > Viridiplantae > Streptophyta > Magnoliopsida > Rosales > Moraceae > Morus > Morus notabilis. Next base: position 36,040 of record NW_010366182.1, read on the forward strand.
CCTTACTCTTGATTAATATATTATTTGACTAAAAAGAATATTAATCAAAATTAAGAGGTAAAAATTCAAACTTATACACTTTAAAAAGTGTTTGTCTCCTTTCCCCTTTTGAAATACATTTTCTCACGATTTTACAAAACCTGATAGATTTGGATAAGTTATATAGATGGAGATTGTTCCTCTTCGCTTTGAAGGCATAAGGGGGAAAAAAAATCCTCCCTATTAAAATGAAACAAATAAGGGATATTTATATTTTTATACCTATATTTTAGGTTTATTCAAAATACATACCTTCAATTTTAATCTCATTAAATGCATGCTCTCAAATTAGATTTAATATACGAATCTATACCTTATTCCAGTCAATAATTGATTTTAACCTTTAAAATGATAAAACTATCCCAAAAAAAGAGAGAAAAGAAACTAAGGCCTCGTTCACTTCGCTGATTCGAGTTTAAAATTCGAGTTGATATGTGATTTTATATGAGAGCTTTTTACTGTAGTTAAAAAGTTAGATGTGATTGTTTGTGAGAGCTTTTTACTATAGAAAAACTCAAATTCTAAACTCGAATTAGCGAAGTGAACGGGACCTAAAACTTTCAAACATTACAAACAATAAAAATACACACAAAATAATCCATTTTAATGGTATTTTGTATATTTTTTAGATCAAAACTGTAAGTTTAAGGTTTTTTTAGTTTCTTTTTCTTTATTTTTTTTATTCAAGGGTATTTTAGGTATTTTCAAGAATAAAATCAAGGGTTAGTTGTAGAAAGGTATAAATTTAGGTATTAAATATAATTTAAAAGTATACATTTGATGAAATAAAAAACTGAAAATATAATTTTTAAATAAATTCAAAACACAAGGTATAAAAAGATAAATATCCCAACAAAAAATTATCCCCATGTTTGGTTTACTAATTCAGACTGAATTTTTCAATCCAAAATTAACCACAAATTCGTATTTAAAAAACACCCAAGCAGAATTTTAATATGAAAAACTCGTACAACGGATTAGCACTCTGACACTTTAATCCGCAAAGCCATCTCTCCCCTAATTGAAAAAGGATAATTATTAGGAAAATAGTAAAATATAGGCCAATATGAAAAGCTTAAAAAAGTATGTAGGCCAATTTTTAGTTATAGAAATTAATAGGCCGTAACTTGTCAAGTTATGGTTCATAATCAGATAAGTTATTGACAAACTTGTCAAGTTATGGTTTATAACTAGATAAGTTATGAACAAAAACTGTAAATTATGGACAATAACTTATCAAGTTATAATTTATAACCAAACAAGTTATGGACGAAAACAGTAATTTAGCCTATTTATTAACTTATGTAAACTATTGACTTATTAATTTTAATTCATCTTAAGTTTTGACATATTTCCTTCTTTCTCCCTAATTATTATGTTACGTAAGACAAAATAAGGCTTGAAAAAAGTCGTCCAGTGACATCTAATAGTATTTGCTATTTTCAACATTCATCAATCATCACATCTCCCAAATTTAGTGTATTCGTTTTGCTCGAAAATTATAATTCTCAGCTTCATGAAGCGGAATACACTCCCAAAAACAGCAAATACTAATTAATTCCAAAGCAGTAAACAACCAAAAATAGTAAATATTAACTAAATTAGAAAACATGGTAAAACTTATATATATACAGATCGGTTACCTTCTCCCTCTTTTTTTTTTCCAGGAGAAAGGTCACCTACTTCTAAGGAAAGGAAAAATAACAAGGGAAAAAGAGACAGATGACGCGTCTGGCCTGAAAATTTTCGTGCATGGTGGAACTCATCATGAACGAAAGCATGTCCAATTAACAACAAAAAGTTTGTGTACAAGCCCGGAAATTGATGAGCTAGAATTTTCTTTTGCTATTTGTTTGGGACATTTTTTGGGAAAATATTTCCTTTTTCTTATTTTGATAGGCATACAAGGAACCAATGCAGAACCAACTATATCTTGGTGATGTGCGTCAGTATAGACACAAAGCATAATGAATGCACCCATCCTCGTACCTGTGGAAGAGTTCTGTAATTTTTGGGTGTAGATATGTGAGCAAAATTTTGGGTGACATGATAACTCCATCTTTTACTTGTCATGCAAATCCTTTTTTGGAAGTAAATCAGGCCTTCTGAATCGGAAATTGAATCTCACACCTAGACAAGGGAACAAAACAACCATGAAAATCTTTAACAACCAAAAAAGCAGACATTAACATGATTTTGTTAGGCCACCGAGTACCTGCAACACAGAACCAACACACACACACCACAGAAACAATACCACAACTAGATTATTGAAGGAACCTCAACCAAAGGATCCAAATTCATTAATCTTCACTGGAATCCACGAGCTTAGCTCGGCCAGCAATAAGGAAACAGTAAGAATAAGTTTTCTTTCCCGATACCTTCCTCTCGCGCACACTCTCCCTTAAATCCCTAAGGCCGTTGTAACCTCCCTACTCTCTAGGCACTATTCCCTAGCCTAGCCTAACCACCTACTGGCCACATCAGCAACCTTTCTCACACACTCACATCCCTTCCCCAACCGAAAACGTTACGAGCTCCTCTAGAGTACGTTTGTTCGTATCTGTTTCGCCTAGGCCCGGGTGTAACAGATTTCCATAAGGGTGTCCGTAAATTTGTCAACAGGCCATATGTGCACACACAAAGATGTCTAAAATCTAAATGAACGCATACAAAGAGGGGGAAAAAAACATGTTAATCTAGAAAGCAATGATCGAGTTCTGTTATCTAAACCCGATACTATCTCAAAATCTACTGAACAAGTTTACTTGAAGTTGAAGTTGACTGTATCTCAGCATAGACTATTGTTCGGTTAACACTACCATTAGTGGCACAAGTCTGTAATTTAGAAGAACAAAAATGATGCATTAAGTCGAGATAAAGACTCCGTAAACAGAACGAAAATTACCACTTGAATTTCTTGAGAAGAACTTTAGCACCTCATCAATGATTATGACCTACAGAAAACATAATAGAATGAGCATTGAATTCTGAATGCAAAGTTCAGCATCGCATATACCCTCCCCTTCTTTAGCAATTATGTAAGGAAAATGCATTCTGTACCTCACATCTACTTAGTAGTTTAAAAGTATTTAAGAGACCGAGTGGTAAAGAATTCTAAGAAACATGTTCCTTTTTCAGAAAATTTTATAGTAACATATATCCTGAAAATATATTTAATACTTTTAGATACACACACATACATACATACCGGAAATGAAAGATAAAGGACAACCGCCCACTCAGACAACGATAACGGTGTCACCTACATCAAGAAACCACATAGCAACAGAATTTACTTGTGTGGAGGGATGAAAAGAAAGCAAACCATCACTCGGGACTCAAGAGGTAGATCTTAGATGCAGAGAATGACTTACAGAGAAAAGAACAGAGAGCGGATGCACATACAGAATTAGTATGTGAAGGAGCATAGTAAGGATGATTGAAGCAAGAAGCCACATATTACTCCAGGGACGGACAACACTGGAAAGAAAAACTAGACAATCAGTTATAACGCATAATAATCCTCATTTCATCATAGAAGATAGAAGTAATAATTTAACTATATACATAGACATACATATTACTCTTTCTTTGCTGACACAAAATCAACATAATCAACATGTAGTGGAATCCTTATTTTGAAAGAAAATATGAAGGTCAACGTGCAATGTTCAACAATCCAAACACAACTTATTATCCAAAAGAAGCTAAACAATTTTCGTATAGACAGAAGTATCATCAATTCTGAGTTTCTGCATATTATATTTTTAGAATTGAACAGCTGCAAACCGAATCTTGAGCTTAACTAAGCAGACACAAAACTACATGACAGCAACACATTTTTCTGAATCAGCAATTTGACCTACACTATAATTTATCATACACGAATGTTGATAAGATCCTTTCATTTAGCAGCACCCCCCAATTTCTATCCAATAATTTCACATTTTTCCTTCTGAGCTAAACATTGATAAAAAAGTGTTAATCAATACCTAACAGCTAATTTAATTCATTTTAGCCAGATTTACTGGTGAACCATGATTCAGATAATGTAAGACCTTATCCAGGATTAAATTCAAAATATAACAGTTGGTTCACATACTTACAGAAGAGATTGGTTTTCACTAAGATTATTCAGAGCATTAAACATTTCAACAACGACAAGCACGGTCATGGACACAGTTGATGGATGCCTATCATCAAAAATACTGCATGGGTAGGTTGTCTCCCTTATTGAGCATGAGTCAAAGTTCATCTGAGGTAAGAGACATTGAACATAAACAACAAAATTTCAATAGAAAATTAGTTTGCCCCATACTCAATACTGAGGAAAATCTTGGTAATTAAATCAACATTCTAGTTACAGCATATTTAGAAGCTTACCAGCTCACTATAAGGAAGTCTAGGACCGCTATCAGCATACACAAACCACCATATAAATCCCGCAATCGTGGCAAGGCCAACATAAGCTGCAAAAAAGGTAAAAAGCAAATAATAATTTATACGTTTTCTATAGGAATGGTATAAGAAAAAATAAATACTGTAAAGAACTTTTCATGAAGACAGCAATTAGCCTTCAATTGTCCTTCCATCAGTGAAGGATTTTAAGGAAAGACAAGTATCATATAGCTTAGTTGGAAAAATCTAACTTTAATTTTTTATGAAAACTTCAGGTTGCATTAGACAAAGGTTTTAGGCATAGGCATTTAAACTCCTGTGATCTCTTGTACTGTTAATTTTGCTATAAACATTTTGTTTTTTATCAATGAAAAAATAAAATAAAAATAAAAGACGAAAGAAAAAAATCCCAGATAGCTGGCCTCGTAGAAAGATTAGGAATTATTGTCACTTGAGATGAACAGATAAAATTGCAACAGTAAAAACAACTAAGAACGCTACCAAGTTGGTTGTTCCTAAGCTACAATAAGCAACATGTAAAACGTCATTAAAAAAAAATAAAAAATAAAAGAAAATAATAAAAAAAAAGGTGTAAGAATTGAAATTCAAGCATCACTTCCAAAACCAAAAATGTAAAATGAAGTTTGGTTTTTCATTTCAAAGCTTTTAAAATCTCTCTACCTATATTTGGCAATAAATCCTCGTCATTGTATCGTAAGAGTTAAAGAAAAATTAAATAGATTTGCAGCTAATAGGTAATCAGCATAAGAAAGACAAAAGCAACAGGTTCTGACATTCTCACAACCTCCAATTACTAAATAACGGAAGAACAGCCATCCAGTAACTACTGCCTCGTGCACCTGCATATTCAAATTGAATTTAAACTGAGATCGCAAGAGAAATAACTCTATATGTAACAGAAAACTGAATACCAAAACTATTCATATAAAACTGATAGGATGTATAGCTAATACGACGAAGGGCAGAGTTCATTGACAAAAAACATTAAAGGGACTGCTTTGACGTGATTCTTCAAGAGTATGTTTCACAAACAAAAGATGGAAAAAGTAAACACAAGTGGATTCTGCAAAGTGGCCAAGCGTATAAAATTGCCAACCCTAGGTCAAGTCTCATTTAACATCCTCTTTGCAATCAATTATCAATAGAAGAGAAGATTAATAAAAAATTCAGCACGGAGTAACTAACAAATAAAAGCCTAGATCGTATCATTATACAATACCTTACGCGGTTTAGCCTTCATTACATCAGAATCTAGCTTATTAAAACCAATAGCAGTGGCCGGCAAGCCATCAGTAACTAAGTTAACCCATAGCAGTTGGACCTGGATAAATAATAACAAGAGATTTCAAAACAAAACCTCTTAATTGGCCATTAAAAATATGAAGAAAAACTAATATATTAGAAATTGAAAAACAAATTGAAAATTTAAAAGATAAACTAACTGTTGTTGTCCTATAAAATCGATCAGCAAGTTGAACTTGAAAGATCGAATTATGTTCGGTGAATACACAGTCAAAAGGAAAGGCAGTTTGAAACTCGAAAGATCGGTGAAGAAACTCACAGGAGCAAGAGTATCAGGTATTCCAAGTACAGCTGCTACAAAAATACAAACTACTTCACCAATGTTGGAAGAAATCATGTATCTGATGAACTGCTTAGTGTTATTATATATAGCCCTCCCCTCAGCAACAGCCTGACAAGAATTAAAACGCTGGTAAATTTGAATGGCATAGTTTTCCTTATAAAGTAAACTCCATTTTGCTATATGAATAGTTAGATAAATAAAATAAAATTATACCGCTACAATGGTAGCAAAATTGTCATCTGCCAAAACCATATCTGAAGCACTCTGCAAACAGACAATGAACATGTGAAGAAGACACTGATAATGCTAAAACTGAAATCATGGGACCCAATTCTATCCATGTTGAACTTCAAATTGCATTGATGACTTGATGACAATGTAACTTGGCATTTTAAGAGGGAATCGCTCCATAACAATGTACCTTCGCCACCGCGGTTCCAGAACCCATGGCAATTCCAATATCCGCCTTCTTTAGTGCAGGTGCGTCATTGACACCGTCACCCGTCATCGCAACCTACAAAGAGACTGGTACTTAAACATTCCCCGGAGAACAAAAAAGCCATAGTTACCCAACTTTAACAAAGCTTATTCCAAAAAGACTTGGATAGCTGATAAGCTTTGAAGATTTTAATGAGAATAATACTTTTTCTCATTCCACGATTGAATTACAATCTAGTATTTAATCTAGAGTGGCCGGCGTACCAGTCCACAAATCTAGGAAAGGAAAAACAGAAAGTGAATCCCTTTAATTAGGAATTCCACCAAAATAGGAAAGCTAGAAATATGCTGTACCTAAACAAATAAGAAAAAGATACTAAAAATCTATTCTAACTAAATATAGATATTTCCTAACTAATTACATAATTCTACACTCCCCCTCAAGCTCGGATTGTATATGTTGTACAAACCAAGCTTGGAGTTTAGTTCATCGAAGCTTTCCTTTGGAAGTGCTTTGGTGAGAATGTCAGCAATTTGAAATCTTGTTGGAACATATCTTAGTTCCACGATACCATTGTTGACCTTTTCAGAGATAAAGTGTCTATCAATCTCAATATGCTTCGTTCTGTCATGGTGAACGGGATTCTTGGCAATACTAATGGATGCTTGGCTATCACTCATCATCTTGATCATGTCTTTGGTCTCAACTTTGAGTTCCCTTAACAGCCGCTGAAGCCACATTCCCTCACAAATTTCCAATGCGAGAGCACGATATTCGGATTCTGCACTGCTTCTAGAGACCACGGCTTGCTTCTTACTTCTCCATGTGACAAGATTGCCCCATACATATGAGCAGTAGCCGGTTGTAGACCTCCTGTCAGTCAATTCTCCTACCCAACTAGCATCTGTGTAGAGCTCTACATCCCGATTTTCAGACTTCTTGAAAAATAAACCATGTCCCGGAGTTATCTTCAAGTATCTCAGAATTCTATTCACTGCTTCTAAGTGATCCTCACTTGGATTGTTCATGTGCTGGCTTACAATGCCGACGGAATATGCAATGTCTGGTCTTGTGTGTGATAGGTAGATGAGCTTACCTACAAGTCTCTGATATCTTCCTTTGTCAACTGGAACACTTTCCTCAGTTGTATTAAGCTTCCTGTTGGAGTCCTTGGGCGTGTTAGCAGGTTTGCACCCAAGCATGTCTGTTTCATTAAGCAAGTCTAGAATGTACTTCCGTTGGGATATGACAATTCCCTCTTTAGACCGAGCTACCTCCATTCCCAGAAAGTATCTGAGAGTTCCAAGATCCTTAATCTCATATTCTGTTGAAAGCATCCTTTTGAGTTTGAGAATTTCTCCTGCATCATTACCTGTCAAAATGATATCATCTACATATACGATTAGGATAGCAATTAGATTTCCAGGAGAGGACTTTACAAATAGAGTATGATCTACTTGACACTGATGGTACCCATTCATTATCACGGTTTTAGCAAATCTGTCAAACCAAGCACGAGGAGATTGCTTTAAACCATATAGAGACTTCTTCAATTTGCAAACCATATTGCTGTTTGAGTTGTTTTCCAAGCCAGTGGTATTTCCATGTAGACTTCCTCTCCCAGATTTCCGTTCAAAAAGGCATTCTTAACATCAAGTTGGTGTAGAGGCCAATCTCGGTTTACTGCAAGAGAGAGAAGGACCCGTACCGTATTCAGCTTGGCAACAGGGGCAAAGGTTTCCTGGTAGTCAATCACATATGATTGAGTGAAGCCCTTTGCTACAAGTCTAGCTTTGAACCTCTCGACACTTCCATCTGCTCAATACTTAACCGTAAATATCCACTTGCAGCCCACAGCCTTTTTCCCGTAAGGTAATTCTGTAAGAATCCATGTATCATTACTTTCCAGGGCCCGAATTTCTTCCTCGACCGCTTGTTTCCATGCTGAATCTTTTAATGCCTCTTGGATAGAGTTAGGAATCTGCACACTATCAAGTTTTGTCACAAAGGCCCTGTAAGATGGTTGTAGCTGCCCATAAGCTACATATCTTTCAGTGGGATGACTTGTACACCCTCGGATACCCTTCCTTTGAGCAATTGGCAGAGAAGAATCATCAATGTGAGGCACAAGAGACTCAAGGGATAAGGAATCCATACCAGTGTGAGTATCCGAGGCAGGTGGACTTGGTTTTGGCTCTTGACAGCCCCGGTTTTGCATAGTGTCTTTTATGTGCTCAATGGGTCTTCGCCTTCTGGAATAGACACGGAGTTCATGATTGCTAGTGTCAGGTTGATGAAGATTGGCTTCGAGTGGGGCTGTTTGAGTATCAAGATTTGGTTCAACATGACTGTCAGTGGAGTTAGGCATTAAAGAGGACTCTTGAATGAGTGTCTTGAAGAGTATCCCAAATCTGATATTCCATTGAATTCTCGCCTTGAATTTCGGATTTGGGATAGAAGGGCTGGTTTTCAAAAAAGGTGACATCCATAGAGTTGAACACTTTCCTAGTAATAGGAGAATAGCACTTGTACCCTTTTTTATTCAATGAGCAACCAAGAAATATGCATTTAAGTGACTTGGGATCGAGTTTGGTGCGATGTTATTGGTGAATTTGAACAAAGGAAGAGCAACCAAAAACACGCAGTAGTAAGTCAGAGGAGAAGGATCTGATATGTGGATAGGTTTTAATGATGACATGACGTGGGCTTTGAAATTTAAGAACTCGGCTGGGCATCCTATTTATGAGATATGAGGCTGTGAGTACGGCTTCCTCCCAAAAGTGTTTAGGAACATGATTATAGAACATAATTGAACGGGCCACTTCAAGCAAATGCCTATTTTTCCTCTCAGCTTCCCCATTTTGTTGAGGGGTATCAACACAAGAACTTATATGAATGATGCCATGTTTGCAGAGATATGGACCAAGAATGGAATTGAAATAATCCTTGGCATTATCTGTCTTAAGGACCTGAATTTTGCTTTGAAATTGAGTGGAAATCATAGAATGAAAGGATTGAAATATTGATACTGTTTCAGATTTCTCTTTCATAAGGAATGTCCAGGTTATTCGTGAGTGATCATCTATGAATGAAACAAACCAACGGGCTCCATTTATATTTTTTACTCTTGAGGGCCCCCAAATGTCACTGTGAATCACGGAGAATGGTTTCGAGGGTTTGTATGGCAGGTTAGAATATACACGTCTGGTGTGTTTTGCAAGCTGACACGTTTCGCATTGATAGAAATTAGACTTTTTATTGATGAACAAATGTGGAAACAATTTTTCAAGGACAAAGTTCGGATGACCCAAGCGAAAATTATGGGTGGCAATTCGTGTCACGTGTCGTGTTCATGTCGTGTTTTGATCGTTTCTTTCTAAATTTACAGTCAATCCGAACACGACCCGCGACACGAAATTTTTTAAAAACCGCAACACGAACACGACACGACCACTTTACGAGTTGACACGAGACGACCCAAAAATGACCCGTGACACGAAATTGACCCGTGAACCCGAAATTGACACGAAAATTGTATACTTTTATTTAGTTTTTTACATATTAAAAATAACTTAAAATTCATAACACACTAAATTACAATAACATCCATTGAAATTAAACAAATAATAGTATAAGATTTTAAGTATAACTATCATGATATCATAAGTTCATAATAAAATTTAAAATATGCAATGAAAAATATATGTATTTTTTAGTTTTTTACGAGTTTCGTGTTGTGTTCGGGTTAGGCGGGTCCAACCCGAAATTGACCCGTGTTTTTCGTGTCAATTTCAGGTCGACCCAATGCTGATCCGAATCTCTTTTTTCTCAACCCTAACCCGCAAAATTCGTGTCGTTTTCGAGTCGTGTCGTCGTGTCGTGACCCATATTGCCGGCCCTAGCGAAAATGCCATAACATTACTTGACTCTCAACTAACATAGACTCAGAAACAAAACTGATAGAATTAGAAACAGACTCGGAAACACAACTTGACGGATGAACTTGTCTACCCAGAGGATCATTTTCTTTGAGCAAATATAGACCACTACGCATCTCAGCACTGCCAATCACCTTCCCCGAATCTGCCGCCTGAAATACACACAAGTTTGAATAGAATTTAGTCACACAGTTTAAGTCACTCTGCTAAATGACTCGTGCATGGGCTGTAATTGTGGAAAATATTGATGTCTCCAGTCATATGATTGGAGGCTCCGGAGTCGACTATCCAAGGTTTCAGTTTCCTATTATGCACAATATGGGCAGAGAAGGGAATACCTTGGTGTGCTAATAGACTGGTTGGTTGTTTGGTAGATGACTGTGATGCTTGAGCGGAGGAGGAAATATTACCAAACAGCTTTTGCAGGCCTTCCAGTTGCTCCTTGGTGAACGGACTGGTTCCTTCATTGTTTTCTGGTGCAACAGCAGCGTTCGCATGTCTTTCCCGGTTTGGTTTCCAGTCAGCAGGTGTCTTTCACGTGACCAAGTTTCTTACAGTGCTCACACCATAGGCGTCCCTTCCTAGATTTATTTTCTTGAGATGAGTTGTGAGTGTAAAAGGCTGACCCTTCAACAGGGAGAGTAGGAAGGGGTTTTATCCCCATGATTCTCCCTCTGACTTCATCTAGGTCTTTATTGAGACCAAGAAGAAATCTGAAGGTTCTTTCATGTTCAACGATTCTCTGATATAAGGCAAAGTCATCAGGACACTTCCAAGTATAAGTCTCGTACATATCTAATTGCAGCCAACAACGTGTGAGATTGTTGAAGTATTGAGTGACACTTGATTCTCCTTGTCGTAGGTCGTACAGTTTGGTCTCAATCGCAAACAATTCAGATGAGTTTTCAGTGCTGGAGTATGTTTCATAGGCGGCCTCCCAGATTTCCTTGGCCAACCTATAGAGCAAAAAATTCTCTCCGATCTCCGTGGTCATGGAATTTATGAGCCACGACATAATCATGTGATCATCGGTTTTCCAGGTTTGGTATTTAGGATCTGCCATGTCTGGAGCAGGGGTTTCGCCTGTGAGATGTCCATCTTTTCCTCTACCACAGATGTACATAAAAACTGACTGTGACCATTGAAGAAAATTATGGCCTTGGAGTTTATGGTTTGTGACAAGATGAGAGGAATTATCAGTGATGATAGGAACTGATGAGTGTGGCTCGGGTGTGGAGGTGATTTCTGATGAAGAGGATTGTGAGGCCATGACGTATTTGGTCATGGTGAGAATACGGCAAGGGAAAGGAAGGCCTAGGATGAGTTAGGGTTCAGAGATTGTCTCTGATACCATGAAGATTTTAATGAGAATAATACTTTTTCTCATTCCATGATTGAATTACAATCTAGTATTTAATCTAGAGTGGCCGGCATACCAGTCCACAAATCTAGGAAAGGAAAAACAGAAAGTGAATCCCTTTAATTAGGAATTCCACCAAAATAGGAAAGCTGGAAATATGTTGTACCTAAACAAATAAGAAAAAGACACTAAAAATCTATTCTAACTAAATATAGATATTTCCTAACTAATTACATAATTCTACAAGCTTCTATTTACTTCATCAGTTAGTAGTGTGTTTCTACATATAGATTCCAAAACATTGAAGACAAAACAGCAAGTTTGTAGAAAGAAAGAACCCCTCATTTCCACTCATTTGCATTCGTTTGCTAACAGCAAATTTTAAAATAATCTCGTCACTCACTCTTAACACTTTTTTTTTTTTTTGAAACGGACTCTTAACACATTTCATCGCAGAAGATTTTTTTATTACATTCATCAACAACTACGATTAAAAATAATGGATGATACTCCTCTAAAAGTGAAGAGGTTGAGTCAATATAGAGCATCAATACAAGACCACCCACATCATTTTTTTAGGGGCTATATACAGCACCAACATATGACCAAACAGCTAGGAAAATGACCAAACATCAGATGATACTCCTCTGAAAGTGAAGAGGTTGGGTCAATATACAGCATCAATACAAGACCACAAACATCATTTTTTTTAAGGGATATATACAGCACCAACATATGACCAAACAGCTAGGAAAATGACCAAACATCAAAAGCTGCCAAAAACACACACAAAAACTATAACCTCAAGTAATGAAAATTGCAAAGTTAACAAGTACCAAAATTAAATTTCTAAACCAGCAGTAAGGCAAGCATTTTGAAGTTATCTGACTGGTATAAGTTAAGAGATATACCACTTCATTCTGGTGCTGTAAGGCCTCAACCAGCATTTTCTTGTGAGAAGGTTCAACCCTAATTGGTTAAGAAAAAAATCTGAGTGAACAAATGAGAACAAATCCCATTGAAAAGAATTACAATACGTCATCCACATTTTCAAAAAACCTGCAAAATAAAACTAAGATGCAAACAGAATACCTGGTAAAGAGAACCATACGCTGCAATGCCAATGTTTGTTGCAATGCAGGTAATTCTTCAAACTCAGAAGCAGTATAAGAGCGTCCAGCAAGATCTACCAAGTCATCAAAAGCACCTATCTTGCGGCAAAGTGATTCAGCTGTAGACTGAAATTGTGTTATAATTAGTAAATAGTAAGGTACATTAAACCCGTAGATAAATATGAAGAAAAAAAATAACAAAAATAATAACTAATGATGTCTCTGCATTGTATTCATCTTTATGCATTATGTTTATGCCTAATTATGATGCAAATGAAAAACAACTGTACACGTACACACACGTGCATAGACATATGAGATATACATACTAACATATATGTATGTATAAATATACACGTATGTATACATGCATATGTGTATTTACACAACCCACAGACAAAAATAACTGCACACCTAACTTCACAAGGACACCAACTTTGACTTACCTTGTTATCGCCTGTTACAACTATGACTCGTATGCCAGCAGTCATACATGAAAGCATAGCACTTCTCACTTCTTCCCTTGGTGGATCAAGCATTCCAACCTTCAAGAGCATTATAAGAAAAATCATGCAAAAAAAAAAGATTCTAATGAAACATGTTGAACCTCAAGACTAGATTGACCCGCAAACACTTTAAATGACAAACCAAATTGAACCGAGAATGATGTGAGCTTAACTACAAGGTAAAAGAAATAAAAGGGAAATGTAATCACTGATTGAGGCTATAGTCACAAATGTGAAAACAAGAGCAACAAGTAAATAATTACCTACCTTGAGTTCATAATTTTAAAAAAAAAAAATGGAAAAGAAAAATTCAGACAACATAGTAATTTGAATTTGGAAGACCTGACGTATAGCAAGATGGTTAGTACTTGATATAGACGGTAAATAAACCTAGCTATCTATATCGGGAGAGAAAGCATACCAACCCAATGAATGTCAGGTCCCTCTCATCATCGTAGGAGATTGTCTGTTGACCAACGGGCATCTGCTTCAAGGCCAGCGCCAAGCATCTTAATGTTTCTTTTCCAGCAAAACTGACCAGAAAAGACAAGTTTGCACAGTGAATTGCTATAAGAAGATATTATCTGACGAAAGTATAAAAGTGCCTCAGCCTCTCAAATTGGAAGGAATGCCAGAATTATCGAGTTAATGTTAAATGCCAAGAAATCAGACAGAAAATTTTGGTCCAAGTTCATTTATACTCCAACTTTATCTAATTTGCTATTGAAAAGTACATATCATAATGATACTGATAGGCTCCTAGAAGTTAATATGGTTAGTTAATAAGAGTGTTATCTTTTAGGAACATTGTGAGACGGTTTTAGGTGTTGGATCTGATTAGTCTTGGCTGTTAGTAGTTATTAGAAGTGAGTGAGCAGTATAAAATGAAGGGATTAGGAGTTAGAAGGGCATAGTCAGATTATTTGGGATTTGGGGCAACCCTTGGGAGAACTGGTGGTCTCTTGAATACCACCGTTTCTGGGTTTCTTTGTACTCTTTTATCTGTTAATTCAATAATAATTCAATTTCTTGTTCATCAGTGTCTTAGAAACTGCCTGGCTCCTATCAGATACTTAGGATCCAATGACAAACCAATGCGGGAAACATACTCGTTTCTTTCATCCTTTCAACCAATGTTGAGGATTTCTATAGGGATAATAAAAGGAGAAATCATCCAGAACATATTAAAAAAAAATCCAGAACAACCTAATCAACTAAACAGGTAATGCATGTATCAATGTCAAGAAGCAAAAGCAAGCAGATCCAACTGATCACGACCAAAACTTCGAAACCATAGATCATCAACATCCCAAAACTTCAAAAATTCTCAATCCTTTCTAAACTAAATACAAAAATTGCTGTAAAATTATCACATATACCGATTCTTATTTATACATATGACGTATGAATACGCATGTAATACACTCTTAAGGAATTGAATAGAACTCCCAATGAAATGTTATGGTGAAAATCACACATTTGATAAACTGAAGCCAACTGCAGTGCACTATGAAATTTGACGAAACAGGTAACAACACAATGTTGGAAGAATATATTAAAAAAAAATAATCTATCACCTTCTAAAAACACCACATGATTTTAGGAATGTGAATTATCAAGGAAAAAAAAAACATTTTCAACTTTGGGGGAAGAGGAGGAGATGCACCAACCTCTGCAACCTCAATTCCAGCTCCGCCCGGGTACTGGCAGTAAGTGGAACCGTGGAACCATTGTCATTACATAAAACATTTGTGCACCTAGAAATGATGCTCTCTGGAGCACCTTTTGAAAACATTATCTGAAGATGATTTCGGCTGCATAGGACACTCATCATTTTCCGGTCACGAGTGAAGTCTGCTATAGAAACCTGCAAACAGTAATCTTAGATTTGCCTCAAAAATCAGATAATAACATAAGGTAGGGGGTCGAGTGTTACTTTTCAAGGGCACACTTTATGAAAAAACAACTTTTTAAGCAGTGTCATTTCCTTGACACACGTGCAGAATAAGATTACATACAAAACCACTCTTCAAGAAATACCAAAGAAATCTGAAGATATAGAACAAGCAAAAAAGCAAAACATATAGACATTAGGCCAAAGACATTACTGTTTTAACCAACATAATTTTCTTTTTCCTTAAAAGCAAATACTGTGAGAAGAGATAACGAACAGAAAGCATATTTATTCCCAAGGTACCATACAATAACATAAAAACAGAAAGAAAATACATTAATACAAGTCATTCCCGTATATTAAAAAGGAAATAAGAAACAAAAGATATATATCTTAAACATATTGCAAATAATAACCTTTCTGAACTGATCCTCCCAATAGTGATTACAGTAAGATGCACGCTCGTGTTTGCTAAGCATATTCAGTGAAGAAGGCATAGAATCAAAGCCCGGAAGGCCAACCTGAAACAATGAAGTTCAAACAAGTTTGCACGTTAAAGAACTGCATGATAAAAAGTATATAAAGGAGAAACAAAGATGAAAGAAAGAAGAAATTTTAATGAGGTAAGAAATATCAGATCAACCTTTTCAGCAAGTACACGGAGAGCCACTTCAGTTGACTCGCCAATTTTTTCATAATTTCCTTTGTCCGGATTATATTGTAGAATAGACTCATTACAAAGAGCTGAACACATTGATATGTGAATTAGACAAGGCAACTGTGCTGGAAAGTCGAGCTGCAAAAAGTTGGACAAAATGTGGATAGGATTTCCTGAAAGAAGTACGGAACAAAAGAAATCTAGGTCTAGTCTTGAAGATGTTAATGAAGTTAACAAATATAAAATGAAATGAAAAAAGGAAACTAATGAAAACCATATTGTTTCTATTTGGATCTAAGTTAGGTGTTAAAACTTTGCACTCAGAGAGTTTCATCTGCTCAAATTGAATAATTATCATATCAGCATCAAATATTCCATCTAGGAGTGCTACTAGAACTGAATCTTCACTAGTGCCTGCGGTCTAGATAACTACCTGTGTCCCGGTACTGTCAAAGATAATGCCTTCCGGTGCATACGTTGTCCCACTGACGTTATATTCAGCAATCAGAGGGCCACGTTGTACTGAATGAACCACACAAACCTAGAGAAACAACAGTGAAATAGATGAATATTCACTAGCACTAGGTTCTAAAATCAGGAAAAAGAGTTATTAATGGAGTTCTTAATTCCAATCAAGAAGGCCATTACAAAAGTTAGGAAGAAAAATTGTACATGTATGGTTCTTCCTTGGCAATTATGGTAACCCTCTATTATGATAAGTTCCTGTCTTTGCACACACACCATAAATAGATGTACTAGCATACCCTCTATAATAATTTCAAACGGGATTAATTTGGTCCTCAATTCTCGTCAAAAAATTTATCTCAAAAGTTGCAAGTTGATTCACAATCTTCGGTGCATGAATTTAGTGTTACTAACATTACTGGAGGATTAACATTCATGCAACATGATTTACTTTCAAGGGTGTCAAAAAGAAAGCATTCACTTTATACGATAACATCTTGAAATTTTCACCTTTGAAACAGACATCATATTGGTGGTCAGAGTCCCAGTTTTGTCACTGCAAATTACTGTGGTGCAACCTAAGGTCTCGACAGATGGCAAAGACCGAACAATGGCATTCAACCGAGCCATCCGCTTGGTCCCGAGAGCCAAACACCTACATTATAATCAAGCATGAGATGTCCGCCCACATTGAATAGCCTTTCCCAAAAAGAAAAGTTTAACTGTGCATAGCATCTCAGAGGTTCCAGTGGTCATTTGTTTGATTCATCAAAGTTTAAACAATGAAAGAACTTACGTTGTAACGACAGCTGGAAGTCCTTCAGGGATTGCTGCAACAGCAAGGGCAACTGCAATCTGGGTAGGCACGAGAAAGTAATTTAAGAAAAAGGTCATTGAAGCATAAATTTCAACCACCCAAATCAAAAGAGGAAAATCTAGATAAAGAAAAAAGAAAGGAGGGAAGGGGTGCCAAAGAAAAAACAAAAATACATTAGCCTAAACATATATGTACAAAATGCATAATTGCATATTGATATCGTTGTATCATCCACAATCTGTCACCCAGTATCAAACAAGTTCAAGCTTTACTCAAGATGTCAATTAGCCTAGCAGACAAGGGAAAACTTTTTTTTCCTACATCTTTTAATTGATAAATAAAATCAATTACAAGGGAAATGAGGACAAGAAATCCTCACAGTGTGAAAGAAAACCAGCTCACAGAAAATGAAAGAAAACAAAAGCAACTAAAACTGCCAAAATTGTACAAGAGAAATTTGAATTTTGAACTACATAACCAATAAAGGGGTCGTCCACACAAATTACCTTGAAATAATGAATAGCACCACGCATGAACCCTCCATGAGAAGGATCGCGAAAGTGACCAATGTTTACGATCCAGACCAATACACAGATTCCAGCAATAACCTATACGCACATAGAATTAGGAAAAGGAAACACTAGTGAACCTTTATATGTGTGTGTGTGTGTGTATTGTTGGAAGTGTCCACTCAAATAAACTACCATAAAGAAACCTCATGCAGGTTAAAAATGCTTGGTTCATAGAAGCAGTTTCAGGTCATACACGTCAGTCTCTATTCTGTGTCCAAAGTAAAACTTACCTTAGTTGATACTTTCAGGTATGTAAAATAACAGTACAGGTCAAGAATGCTTCTTCGTTACAAAAATTTTTTCTGGTCATGCAAATTTTTACACTCGTTCAACTTTGGCTAAATTGAACTCAAGTTTAACTAATATGATTTCCCATACGTTGCCCACTCCCGAAATAAATAAATAGATAAATAAATAAACACCAGTCAGATGACAACTCTAGAAACATGTTAGAACAAACAAAAATGCTGTCAGATGACAACTCCAGAAACATGATAGAACGAACAAATGCTGTACTAATAAATTTTTCTCAAAATATTTCTGGAGAAAAATCATATTTGCTCGGAACAATATAACACAAAGATATGATCCTACTAATACAATCCTATGCCATGGTGAATATCAAAGAGAAAAGGGAGAAACTTTGCAGTCATCACCTTGGCCAGAAAAGTACCAAACTCATCCAGCTTTTTCTTCAGTGGTGTCGCTTCCTGCAGAAAAGAAAATTTTGAATAAACCAAATGGAAACTTGCAAAGGACTTGTCCGCTTACCTTTCTATTTTTCCCACCATTAGATACTAATGAAATCATTGTAGAAAAATATAGACACCGACTATATTATGTCACAGAAATTTGGCAACAAGATCTCATGCAGTGAATAAACAAAATTGAAAATATTGACAAACTGATGATTTCTCTTTTCTGTCTCGAACATGACAAAAGAAACTTAAGATTTACAATTCTTACATCTTCTGTTTGGAGCATTGAATCACGTATGCTACCCATGGCAGTGTGAGCCCCGACTCCAACTACAACAGCTCTAGCCCTGCCAGCAACCACTATTGTACCCTGGGCATCAAAATATGTACTTGAATAAGTCAGTGTATCAAGTTAGGATAATTTCGTGTGGACAATATTAATTTGAAGCAAAAGTCTAACTGCCAGGATATAATATTAATTTAAAAAAAATATTATGCCATGACATAATATTAATTTAAAAAACAATGAAATGAAGTGCTGTCCAATAAAAACGGGGAAATGGAAACACAATCTTAATCATTTCTTTCCCATTTTCTCCAGTATATTGTAGAGCACATTATTAACAGAAACAGATTCAGTCGTGCTAGAAAGATTAAGGTGATTACCGAGAATAGAATATTGGTCTTGTCTTGATACACAGCATTTGTTGCTATTGTGGACTCGAGCTCTTTCTCCACAGACCAACTCTCACCTACCATCATTGAGTAATATTTACTGAACACAGACGTTCTTTGATGTGAGGATTAGCAAAGAGAAAGATCAAACCAAACATTATAGAAGTCAGATTTGTTGATGAAATACAGCACTAATTTAATGCATGTAGATGTACAAAACTAATAAAAAGCACCAAGTATAACCCCCCCATTAACTATATTCACATAAATAAGAAAACTACAATAAAGCAATAATTAATAAAAGGAGACTGAAGTACGTGTGATAACTCTATTATCACCACTACATAAAGAAACACAAAATCAAAAGGGGAAAAAAAAAATTGGTGCTCCGGCCTAACAACAGGAGCTCTTAGACCTTCATCTTTATTTTATTGTTTTCAGAAACGTGCAGTCAAAAACAGGTGAAAATATATGTATATCCTATAGAAGCACATACAACAACAGATAACCTAAGGCCCCATTCTTTTCATAGTTCGAATCACAACTCAACATTTTGCTATAGTGTTTTCTCTCACAAAAATTTGAATTTTAGTTCAAGTTTTCCACTCAAACCTATGAAAAGAACACCCCCTAAGTTTCCTTGGAAATAAATTTTTTAAATACCTCTTGAACCAAAAATAAGGTACAGATGAGGATGAGTGTTCATAATTTCTCGCTAATACTTAATCTAAAGTCCAAAGTCAAACATCTCATTAAACTCTACTTGACGTAAAATATTGTCCCATTCCACCCTGTGCAAGCAAGAACAATCATCTCCTAGTAACATGCATGCATACCATATAAACATAGGGAAATTTAAATATACCCTGTATTTTGGGTTTACTAAGAAAGTATACTATCCATCTACAATTTGTTTTATTATAACAAAAGTTTTTTTTCGGCTTTTCGATTTAAAAAAAATGGGGTTTTCTTCTTTTCTTTTGTTTTTTTTTTTTTTCTTTTTACTTTCAGGGTGTTTTTGTCATTAAATTAGTCAAAAATGAGCCTTGACCATTTCAAGGTATAAATTTGTCACACATTTCAAGTGTCCTGGTTTATTTTGATCCTGGTATATTTGATATGGTCTAAAATATGTGCTTTCTGAATAAATCCAAAATACACGGCATCTCTCCCTATAAACATTTTTATTTTGCTCCAAAAGTTTAGAACTTAAAAACTTCAAAGCATGGTTCCAATTTGAAAGCAGGGATCATAATATACCAACTCTTACATATATAATCTTCTTAAATGAATCCATCCTCATTAAACAACAAAGACTCGCAAAACTATGAAAAGCAAATAAATTTCTCATACTAATAAACAACAATCAAAGCACTTGTCTACAAGAATGTTGTTGGATTAAGCCTCGATTTATCAACAAAATAGCAAGAATAATATGAACAACTACCTACTCAACATAGCAGTTATCATGCAGCAATAGTTGTGGTACCTGTAAGAATTGCCTGATCAACACGTAATTCATTACTTAGCATCTCAATCATTCTCATATCCGCTGGAACTTTGCATCCCACTAAAAAAATAAAAAAGTAATAAATGAATGAATGGTTGAATAAATAACCTTTAGAGGATTGCAATAAACCATTTTTGCAAACTCATAGAATCGACCAGCTTACCAGCAACTTCCACTATATCCCCTGGAACAAGCTCTGTCGCTGGAAGTATGGAGAAACAACCTACAAGAGTCGGTGACAAAAAATGTTTTGAGTTAATTTAGAGCATCATGCAATGAAGAAAAGTTTCTATCGCAAGAATGGCTAGATGGTGGAATGTAAAATCATAATACGTCTTATGCAAGTGATGTCACAAACATCAAGAAAGCATGAGAAACGGCATGTACGCACACAATAACCCCATTATGTACATACACACATATTTTGTTTCTTTTCTCTCAGGAACAATCAGAATGAGGAAATTGGTAGTTTCACACCCAACACGATAACAAAGATGGAAATATTAGGCAGGCAGATAACAAGAATAAGCACATCAAGTTACAAAGCCTGTCGACAGAAAGAGCTTCAATTTACCATTAAAAGATAATCTTTCTTATTCAAATGTTTTACGAGTGCTCCTATCTCCAAAGCACAACTTCATAGATGAGTAAAAATGCATCCTTTAAAAAGGCTGACCATACCGTCCTAAAGCATATACCAGAGCCAGAGAGAAATGTTTCCACGGGCAACTCAATAAGGTTAAACCATACAAATTTTGAGAAAACAG
Source organism: Morus notabilis (assembly GCF_000414095.1). NCBI lineage: Eukaryota > Viridiplantae > Streptophyta > Magnoliopsida > Rosales > Moraceae > Morus > Morus notabilis. Next base: position 57,497 of record NW_010366182.1, read on the forward strand.
GCACAATTACATGTCCCGACAGGAAAATGTTCAATAGACAAAAGGTCTGAAACATGAGGCAAATTATCGCCAACATTTTAAGGCCATAAATTTGCTTAATAGACATTTACTTTACCATTTCGCAGTACAGTTGCAACATCAGCTTGATATGCACGTAGCTCCTGCAAGATTATAAAAAAAAAAAAAAGGGTTCATATTTAATGATTGAGAAGACCTTAATATCCCAGCAAAATTGGCCATCCATTAATGATGATGGCAAAAACGTTTTTCCACTTGAAGATCGGAATTACATATATCAAAGAGACCAAAATGAGCTCTAACTGGAAATTGCATACAAGTATCGAATACACTTCCAAAATTCAAGGAAATATGCTAATTGCAAACATAACTTAAGCATACTGCACGAGGTGAGTTTCAACAAGAAAAAGGTCAGCAAGAAGAATTCAAACTATCAGAACAAGGCTCCGCTATAGCTGGTACTTTTGCCAAATTTTAATACGTGTTGAAAAGCCTATGAATGCAAAACCTACCTCAAGGGCCTTTTCAGCATTTGTTTCTGTAATTACTCCTACAGCAGCATTTGCAGCTAATATCAGTAGAATAACCTGTACAAATAGCAATGCAATTAAAAAAATGAAAGAAATAACTAAATAAAGCAATAGCCTATAAAGACCATTTTGAGCAGGGGAAGCCAATATACGTCACTGAGTATGCACGCTACTTATGGAAAATACAATCAACTACAAAGTCAACGTATCATAAATATCATTGATCAAATGCAGAGTAATATCACAACATATTAAAGATGTAACCGTCTAACAGTACCAGTAATTCAACAATTCTCCTTAAACAAATTGCATCGAGAAATCTCCTATGTCCATGAATCAAGACTTAAAACATGGAAAACTAATGACAACAACAACAACAATACATAATTTGACAAAACCAGATATCAATCATTAAACTAAAGATGTTTTTCTTTGAGATGTGTATTATTATTTTTATTAATAGAAACAATGCCTTTTCAACAAATATACTTATTTGAAAAAATCAGATGGAACTTCATTAATAAAAGAGATGCTCTCATGCAATTCAAAACAGCTCAGCGAAGGAGAAACATAAGCCTCCACTACTCACAGAAGGCTCAAGAAATGCAGTTAACCCTGTTTCCCCATTAACCAAAGCCAAAATGAATGAAATGAGTGCTGCGGCTATCAGGATCTTAACAAGTAAATCATCAAATTGTTTCAAGACCAATTTCCAAAATGGTGCCCCTGCAAATGTGAAATAGACAAGCTTGAGAACAACCAAGATGAAACGTATTTAAAAGAAGCTTGATTTGCATTATTTTAAAAAAAAAATGAACCATATCAACAACATGTGTGAATATATAACTTTCTAGTTTTCTAAACCACAAAAGAAAAGAAATAAGACTGACAAATCCATATCTATAATAATAACAAAAGAAAAATCTTAGCATCCAAGGCTTTAGGTAAGGTGACAAGGAGGGGCGAAACCAAATCCGACCAGCCGGCTCTCATTCTCTTATCCCTGTCTACAACTTGTTACAGAATACTTCACAACAGAACAACTTAAGCATGTTCTTTTCCTTGATCTACAGCCTTGAATCTAGTAGTAACAGAAAGAATTTTCCTAATCCTTCTACACTTTTATGTCGGAACTTGATACAACAAAGAACAACAAATTAACTTGCTTTATGTAACTTCAAATCGAGAATGAACAACGAAAAAGCTGCATAGTGTATAGTGTATACGTACTTCTCTCCTCTGGCAGCACTGCAGATCGTATTTGAAGCATGTGACCAAAAAGGCAAAAAACATTAGACAAATAGAAGATAAAGAAAATCAAAACCAAAACCTATAAATATAAGGTGAATATACGACGGCGTGAAAAGAAATACCAATGAATGTTACCCTGAAAAAACAGAAATGCTAGAATGAACAATATCAGTACTTATTTGACATCTTCATACGCCACACATACTTAGAAGTCCATCTTATCCCAATACGACAGCCAAAAACAACTCTACGGAAACCAACTAGTAAAATGGGAGGGAACAGTCAAGTAATTTCTTCAAATTTTACTTATTTTGCAACTTGAAAACATATAACAATTGCAACATAATTAACATGAACGGTTTTGTGTATTTAGTTTGGATAAAATAAGAACAACAAAAAGCGAATAGAGTTATAATATATGGAATGACAATAACTAATTATACAAACACCTTAAAACAGAGAGTTTTTTCCTTCTCATTTTTTGGCGATGAATATATGTTCTTTGCATGTAGTCCTAAACAAACATTTATAATACTAAAAAAATACAATCCGATGGAATTCGGAAATTCATGTAAAGTACAAGCTTTTGAAAATAGAAACATACCGTTTTTACCGTAAAGCCTAGCATTTTGCGAAACCTGAGAGCGACAGTATTATTTTAGAAGAAGAAACAATTATGTAAGTTCGGGCTCTAAACTAAAAAGATTTCGACCGGCAAACTCGATTTTTAAGAAGACATAAAGGCCGGTTTGTTTCGCTCGTTCGAGTTGAGAATTTGAGTCAAAAAGTGAATTCGAAGTGAAATTCAAACTAGCAAACCGACGAGCCTAAAATCTTTGTCTGATAACGAACGAGCAAGTAAAAAAGCGCGGCATACCTGAGCATCGTTAAGGCCTTTGGTCGGTTCCACGCCAAAGAAATCCAATACCTAAAGCGCACAGAGAGCCAAGGAAACACATTAGTTGGGAACTCCACTCCAGAGAAGTAATGAAACAGAAGCGTAGCTCAGGCACGAAACTGATGACCAATTTCATTTCTCTGGCATTTTCTCGGAAACCAAACGGAAAAGGAAACCAATTTTTGGCTTATGCTGATGTGAATTACCTCAGTGACAGATCTAGCAAAAGCGTCCTCCATTTAGCAGTGAAAGGATTGGATCGGAGAAGAGAGCTTCAACTTCCGAGGCTTTAATATTGCGTCCTTTCTCCTTTCTCCCTCAAAACAGGTTTTTTTTTTTTTTAACTCGATTTGCAAAAAAAAAAAAAAGAACTGGGCTTCTCAACGGCTTTGGGCAGACGATATATTGAAGGAACCGTCACGTTGGGCCACCTAGGCCTTCGTGCGCTACAGACCGTTGCCTACACGTGAGCCCAATTCAATTCTGTACCTACGAACTTAATCTTGGCCTCAGTTCAGCCCTCTTGCCCAATAGGCAATTTCCATTCTAGGACAGGACACCCAAAAAAATAAATAAAAGGAAAAAAATGTAAATCGAGGAAAATTATTCCCCAAAAAAAAATGGCCGCCGATATCCACAACCGCACCTATTTTCACCAGCAGATTCACAGAACTGCATTTATTAAAAGAATAAAAATTGAAAAACTACAGAAAAAATGTTAAATTGAGAATAAAACAAAAAAGAGAAAAAAAAAATAACCGAAATAATAAACTCGACAAGACATTGCGCCAAACTGAGCTAAAAAATCATCTCAGCCCCAGCTCCAAAAAACAAAACCCAAAAGAAATGAAAAAACAAACTGAGAACGAAAAGAAGTTAAATTGACTAAAATCCGTGAAAACGAGATCTCCAAATTAATCGAGGATGAGGGATTTACCAGAGCATATGTCTGTGTGCATGTATCAGTCTAGAAAGTCCAATCAAATGACCAGAATCTAAACTTCGATTCCCTCAATTCCATTCAATTTTCGTGAAGACCATCCGGAAACCCTAGAAAGAGAGCGAATTGATCAAACAGCTTTTCTAGGGCTTCTATGCTGAAGTAGAGAAATCGATAAACGAAGATCGAACTGCTGGAGAAACGAATCGGAAGAATTTAAAAATTCACCTAGACGAAGCCGAAATTAATATCGCTTCGCCCTGATTATGGCCCATCTAATCGTAGCTCTCCAGGCCAGGGAAACCACAATTTGTTCAAAGCCTAATTATTTTGATCGACGCATTTCTCTTGAGATCTCAAATCAAATTTGTTGAAGACCCTAATCCTAAATCGATCGCAAATGCGACGATATTATTATTATTTTTAATAAAGAAATAATTCCCCGCCTATCTTAATATTCACGCAGAAGTAAAAAATAGCCGTTGTTATCAAAAAAATTATAAAAAAAAAAAACTAATAAATGAAAATTTATTAACAAGTGATAATAATTAGGAAACACCTTTAGAAAGGAGGGAAAAAATTCGTTGCTCAAAACTAGAGAGCCAATAAGACGTAGCCACCTAGAAAATAAAGTAAAGGGAAGTAAAGGGAGCCCTAGGATGAGATTCCTTAAAATAAACTCACCGGCGGAATACTATTGGGATGTTTATTTTAAGAGTTTATCTTAATTTTGAATCATAATTTTTAATTTTTTACAGTATTTTTCTCTTATAAAAAATTTGAATTTTAAAAATTAGAATTATGAATCATGATTCTGAATCTATGAACTCAACGTCGCATATATTTTAATCGTTTGATTAAGTTTTCAACGGTTAGATCTGCACAGATCTATATTAAAAATTTACAGGGAACCGTATAAAATGCTTCCTCTGCAAATCTAACCGTTAAAAAAATTAATCCAACGGTCAAACAGAGTGTTCCACCGGTGAGTTTTTTTAAAGGGTCAAAAAGTATATATATGGTACAATTAGATGGCTTTGAGGCTAAGGGTCAATAGGATAACATTTGCAAGTTGCTCAAATATATTTATGGATTAAAGCAAGCTTTCCGTTCTTGGAATAAAATATTTGACCAAGTGGGCAATACTAATAGATTCTAGTAAAATATAAATGAACTTTGTGTTTATAAACATATTAAAGAGAAGAAAGTGATTTTTCTACTATTATATATTGACGACAATCTACTCATTATGAATGATGTAGGAACATTGTCATCAGTCAAAATTTGACTTACTAAACACTTTGACATGAAGGATTTAAGAAAAACTAATTATGTTCTGGGCATTTAGATCCTTAGAGACTGAAAGAACAAAATGATAGCTCTCTCAGACTTCATACATTGACAAAATTCTCAAAAGTTTACAATGTAAAATTCTAAAAACGACGGGTAACCATCTAGATCTGGAGTTACTCTTTCAAACAAAAAAAACCTAACTACTTCCCCAAAAAATGGTTAACTAATAATTTTGTAAAGAAAAACCAACTACTATTAAACATAATAAAATAATATTTATCCTTAAAAACTCATAAATTAACAATATTCCTCAAGAAACAAAAATCGATAAATTAACAATATTCCCCAAAAAGTCTCTAAAGTACTAGGAAACGACAATGAAATACTACATTACATGAGGAAATGACAACCAAAACAGTATAAATTTGAAAACGATATCAAGCGAAAAACACAGAGATCCGAAGTAGAAAACGACAATGGCATTACAATGTACTAACCTCAAACAAACGACAATCAAAAAAGCGTACCATAAGAAAAGGACAGACAAGACACAAACTTGGAAACAACTAACTGAAAACGACAATATCATTTCAAACCACATAAAAAGGACAAAAAAATATGAAACGACAATGAACTTTTAAGCAGGAAAACGACAAGAACATCAGAAAATGACAGCACTTCAAAAACGACAGCACTTCAAAAACGACATTACTTTTGCAAACAACAGTAAACATCAATTGAAAAACTGCATAAAACGACAGGATTAGCTAAAAACGCCATCTAGCGACAATTACTTCAAAGACGACAGTCTTGTTTCTAAACGACAGCAATACTTAAAAAGTTAAAAAGACAGCTGCCTGGGCGTAACTACATCAACCTAACAACTCTAGTAAATCCAATAACCTTAAAAAACTCACAAAAGGGAAATCAACCTAGCTATTTTTAATTAATGTTGTGTGTTGTAATTTTAGTTATGCTTTCATTATCATTAAGAAACTTTCATTATGAGAAAAATGTTTTTCGTTATATTTTTTATTTTTATATTTTGAAAAGATGGCTGGTCATTTATTGTTTGAAGTGTCCTTTGCATTTTCTGAATAAAATTATAAAAAGGATAAAATATATAAACGACATGGTGTTCTTAATTTTTGTTGCGATATATGATAAAACGGCGAGTCGTTCTTAGACTAAAAAAAATCTATTTTGAAACCAAAATTACTTCTTTTCTGTGGGCTTATCGTTTTTTTTTTTTTTTTGGCATTTTGAGAAAGTGATTTATTTGAACTTGAAAAACAACACTGGTGTTATTTGAACTTGAAAAACATATTATCATGTTTCAGCGTCTATAATGTTTTCAGGAGAAAAAAAAATATTTGAGCATCTATAATACATGATAATATGCTTATTAGACACTATGTGACAATATGTTTGACTATTATATATTCCTTAAAAAAAATGTTTGACTGATATAAACATGATAAACAAATATAAATCTATCTACACATATATATGTTTTGGTCGAAATCATTGTTCTTGCACATTGGATGAACAGTAATTGTTTTAATATACCATAAAATAATTAGTAAGTATATTGTTTTATTGTATATTAAAACAATTATTGTACAATAAAACAATATACTTACTAATTAAAATAATTAAAACAATTAATAAAACAATATACTTACTAATTAAAACAATAATTAATGTACAATAAAACAATATACTTACTAATTAAAATAATTTAAACAATTAATAAAACAATATACTTACTAATTAAAACAATTAATATACAATAAAACAATATACTTTCAATTAAAACAATATACTTACTTGCACATATCCTTATATAGAGATTGGACCCATAAATTTAAACTAATTATTCTTTTCCAAGTATTATGTGCAAGGTATTGACTTCATATAGAGGATCGGCTACTTATATATCTTTAAGGTCTCGTTTATTTCACCGATTTGAGTTTTTAATTTTTAGTTTTTATAGTTAAAAGCTCTCAAAAAATGTCAAGTATAACTTTTTGTGATACAGTTAAAAGCTCTTAGAAAATATTAAATCTCAGCTCAAATTAAAACCTCGAATCCGCAAAACGAACGAGGCCTAAATAAAATAAAATAATATATCAACAAACATCAACTTATTCATATTCTTGTATTAAGCTAGAAGCTCAAAACTTTGGATGCTATAATTCTCCACTTCTTATAGAAATTCAAAATTTAACATTTCTAATTTCTCTTATTCCTCAAAATATAAATCCTACACCTTAACTGAATAGTTAGTCCTGTGACGCTCTCCTTATGTCTCCAGAAACGTATTACTCTAATACCAACAATCTGCTCCACGTCACTGCCTATTTTTGGGGCATGTCATTAACATTTGAGTGTAAAAAATACTCTCTAATACAATGTTATTTGTTGTGCTAAATTTTTAATATGTTATACTTTGTGATAAATTTTTCACTAAACACAAGAAATTTGACATTTAATTACTATTAGTTAAAATGTTTATTTTTTCATATAATCATTGCAAGCTTTTCATTTTCTATTATTTTAGAAATAAAAGTTTACTTTTACAACTTTCAAAGTTTAGTGATTATAGAAAAAATAGATTTAACATTTTAAATAGTATTATATATTGGAGTAAAAATAAAAACAATATAATATATCACACTTTTTAACGCTAAATATATAATTAACGTTAACATTTCATTAGAAATGATCTTAGACGAAAAAGAACTCTTCACTAACTCTTACATCAACTTATCTTTTATTTTTTCATTTAGTTCATCTTTTCCCTAACTATCGAAACAAACACCAAGTTAAGTGAGTGAGGCCCTCATCTAATGACACGGCAGTGTTAGAAATAAAAGCATGAAAAATTAGGAGAGAAAGAGAAAAATAGGTCAAGACTTGAGATGAATTAAAATTAATAAGTCAATAGTTTACATAAGTTAATAAATAGGCCAAATTATTATTTTCATCCATAACTTGTCTGGTTATGAACCATAACTTGTCTGGCTATGAACCATAACTTGACAAGTTTGTCCATAACTTATCTGGTTATAAACCATAACTTGACAAGTTATGGCCTATTAATTTCTACGAATAAGTACACATCTAATCCGTATATTAAACTGCACATATTGGCCTATTTTATACTATTTCCCAAAAATTAGTGTTGGTTTTAAGATACTTTTTTCCCAGCGTTATCTTTGTAAATAAGTCTTGTTTATATGTATTTATAAATATTAGGCAAAAATATTGTTAAAAATCTTTTGTTTATCTAAATGTGTATGGTGTATTTATATGTATTAGGCAAAAAAGTATAAATATGTATTTATTTATACTTTCTTTCAATGTATATCCTTAATTTTTTTGAGAAAATAGTATCCTGATGGGCTACATAAAGGCTTCTAACATGCTTCAAAGTCGCATAACATAATGAACAAAGAAAAACTAAAACGAAGCATATCAATTATCTGGTGCAAGTACTTAATGTGAATTTTTTTAGTTTTTAGAGATTAAAGATTCTTGACTTCTATATCAATTATACTCTTAACACTAAATGATATTAACATTCAAAAAATTCAAAGGCGCATCGTTGAGCGAGACAGAATTGTTACCATATTCTAATGATGTTGATGTTGTCCGAGGATGTGTTTGGCATACATCCCGCTATATTCCCCAATATTATCAACTTCGTAAAGGTGAATGATCATCCTGGCTTTGCATTATCGAAATGCACATTTGTATTTAACCTTATAAGAAAAAAAGTTTCATATTACTCCAGATATTATCCATTATTTTATGTCATTAGTGTAATATAATATAGTACGTACCTTTCGATAAAACCTTCATTGTCCTGATTGGTGTGGACTTGCATCCATAGTCCATTCTGCTGTGGCGAAGATTCCGGCGGTGGTGGCGATGGTGGAGGACTGGGGGTTGTTCTTGGCGACCTCGAAGCACTAGGTTCGAAACGGGGAAAGAAATTAACTCCCGGCAAGATATCTGGCAAAAGCCCATGGGCAATTTCTGGCAGCGGCTGCCGCAGCGGAGGTTGTAGCGATGGAACTGGACCAATTTCTGGTTGAAACTCGTCGGCAATTACTGGTACCCTAACATGGACGATCGGAGTCATGACAGTTGTGAAGGTGGCGCTTATATTGAGAGAGCGGCCACTGCTTGGTCGAAATCTTAGGGAGTTTGAGTTTGACCACTAACATTCTGAAGAACGGAAGATCAAAAGATATAAAGAGAAATAAAGAAAGAAAGCAGAGGTGTCAAACGTGATGTGCCAGGCCAGCACGACACGTCCGACCCCAAGCCTGAAGAGAAACTCTCAGGCCTGGAACTAGCCCACGGCCCTAGTCCATAAAGGTCAGGGCCCAAGCCTTTCACGGCCTAGCCCTGGCCCTTGTAATTTTTTTTTTTTGCAATATTTAATAAAAAAAATATATATCATATGCCCCTAAAAGATGTGATTTTATTGAATTGAGATAATACGAATAAGTACACATAAATGACTGCCTCGTTGAAAACCTTACCAAGTAAACCCGTGGAGAGATCGAGACAAAACCTTAGCGAAAGAAAAAAGAGTGTAGTATTCTATGATAAGTAAATTACAAAACCTAAGTGTTTCTAGAAGATTATGTTATTTCTAAGTTAGAAAAATAGTCTTGCATTGAATCATCCGTATATTGTTGTTTTCGTCTTATGACATATTCTCAGTCTTTAACGTACATTAGCCCCTCCAAGATATCTGGATGCATTCTGCTTCTCTTATCGTCAAGAATTCGGTTACTTGCACTAAATGCTTCCTCTGATGCTACCATTGACACTGGAGTTGTCAGAATGTCAAGAGCTATTACGGACAGTGTTGGAAAATGATCAGTCTTGCTCTTCCACCACTGTAAGATGTCCAGTTTATCGTCATCGATTACAAAATTTACTTCAAAATATTTTACTAGTTCGGTAGGCACTTGTGTTGATGACGATCCTGTCGTTTTCTCTTTCTTCTTCAAGAAACTCCATGATGAGCCTTTAGGCCCCGAACTGCTAGTTGACACTGAAGTTCCCTATTCTTTTTGACCTAGATGTATTAAAAATGTGTTTGGTAGTTTTATCAAGAGATTATTTTTAGTGTAAAAAAACCCATTAATGTCTCCCTTTCTCTCTCTCTGCTCGAGAGATGAGAAAACGAAAATAAAAAATGAAAAATGACTAAAAGTTATTTTCATTTCTCTCTCATTTTACACTAAACCAAAAAATCATTTTCATTTCCGTTTTTTGTCTTTGTTGCGCCAAACGCCATTTTGAAAACGTTTTCATTTTTTCTTTCTCAAAAAATGTGAAAAATAAAAATGAGATCAATTCCAAACACGGCCATAACAACTCGTGGACTTTTTTCTTTTATCCATCGTAAAATAAACACACGTGTAATTAACTTTTAGGGCCCGTTTAGTTTGCTGATTCGAATTGAGATGTGACTTTATGTGAGAGCTTTTTAATGTAGCAAAAAAGTTAGGGCACGTTTGGTTGGGGGATTCTGGACCAGAAATTTGAGTCATCTAATGAAATCCTTGTTTGATGTCGTATTGGGCAAGGATCATGACTTGAGTTACCGGTCATTTCTTGGGTCCTGATTCAAAATCAAGCCCTCCCCTGATTAGCCCAAATCTGAGTCTTTGCACAGTAAAACGACACTATGCTCTGGAGTTAATTCCAACCAGTCTCTCGAGTAATGAGCCCCACCCACCTCCACGTTCTTTGCCAGAGAATCCCTGCATTCCAGCCTGCCTTCCAGCCTTTCGTCATGTCTTAGCAGAGATTCTCTAATTTCTCGTGCTTCTCCTTCTTCAATTTTGCTATCCTCTCTTCCCTTATTTCTTCGGGTAATAACCGGGTAAACAACCCATCTACTCTTCTCATCTCTGAGTTCATGAGAAGTGCTTCGAGTAAAGCCATGCTCATGAACAAACGACCGAGGCTTCACATTCGGTACCAATTTCGCCGATACTATGAAACTAAGCCCGCTTCACGCCTTTACCGGAGAGGAACAAGACACTCATCGAAAAAATACAAACGTCAGAGTCGAATGCTTTACCGGTAAGTGATCCTTACATTATTCAAATTTGTATGGTAATATCATCAGATGAATGTGGTATTTTGCGCTTGATTTGCATGTTTGGGTTCTTGAATGGTTAATTCCAGATCAATGTGGTTGATTTGCAGTAGTACCCCCGATACTGTCAATGAAATTGGGGATTAGGGTTTCTGTCAAAATGTTTGGGTTTAATGTTTGAATGATCTCCTTTTTAGCTTGATTTGTGTAGAATGTTACATACAAAGCAATGGAGTCCTACATTTGTTTTAGGACCATATACTTTAGCCACGTTGATCCGCCATAACCACTCACAGAGCTTTCTTCTAAGATAGGAACTAATTTACCCGGTTTGGTCATGGTGAAGATGGTTCTTAGCTCTTGCATGTGATTTTCTAGTCCCAGGTTACAGAAAATCTCTCACATTTTAAAATCCTGATCTTTTCTAAGCTTGTGATTAATAATGATCTAATAATATAGACTGCCTCTTGCTAATCCTTTTCATTCACGGATTTAGATTTAGGCTTTTCTTTTTCATGGCCAAAATCCAATAAATTCATAGTCCTATAAATTATACATATACATATGACAAAGGGCCTTTAGCCGAAAAGCACAAAAAAATGGGAAGTTATAAAATGGTTTTACAAATTACAGTGAAAATAAAGGAAGTGAGGATGCATTGCATATTCTGAGTGTTTATTAGCAACTTGAGCTAGTAATTTTGAGGGCCTTTTTGAATCCCTATTGTAATGGTTTTTGTACCAATGGAAAGGAAGTAACTTACTTTATGCAAAAAAGAACCATGACTCTTATAAAGTTGTGGGATTTGATTGTCATATATGTCTTGAGAATGTGAGATTGGTAGATCCTTCGTTTTTATTTTTGTTAATCATGAGTTTAGTGTTTAATTAATTGTCATATTAACAACTGTCAAGGTAATTACGCCCATGTGATTTTTTTTGGTGAAGAATTACGCTCTTGTGATTATGGCACAAATCGTTGATCTTGAGAAACCTAAGCTTTAGCGTTTTGTTTCTATTTCTTCTTCTAAAGTGTCACCAACCATGCAAGAATGCTATAGTCTACACTCCTCCATGACATAACATAGAATGAGCAGATTGAAAAGGAAAAAATAAAGTGAGAAACCAACAGGAAAAAAGATGAGTTTGTTCTTCATGACATAACATTTTTTTTCCCTAAAATTTGTCATATGTGGCTTCAGCTTTTATATCTTTTGCGGCACTTAGAAAGACTTGTCTAAAATTTTATGTTGCTTTCTTTTCTCTTTTAAATTGGCCTTTTTGCATTGGAACTCTTCTCTCATTGCCGGTCTTGGAAGATTTCCTTTAGATTTCCCAACTTTTGAAAACTTCTTTCTTGACCCATTTTTTCATTCTTGATGGACATAATTGTCCTTGTTTGTTAGTATAAACCAATAGTATTTTCTTTTAGTTGTCATATGCGTTTGTAGATGCCTAGGAAAAATGCGGATGAGAGGCCAATGTATTGGAGTGCTGTTGTATTGGAGTGCTGCTGCGGAGGCGTTCCTACTTGAGTGTCTCTACGAATACCATGGTGCAAACCACGTGAAGCAACCGAAATCTCGTGACTACAACCAATGGGCTATTCATATGGCAACTTTTTTTTATGGCTATGTACCAGCCGCTGAGCTCCTTAGGGAGAAACGCCACCGACTTAGTAAGGTTTATGCAGCGTTCAAAATGTTGAAAAACCATACTGGGGTTGGGTGGGATTCTATCAACAAAACTTTCACATGCTCGGAGGATCTGCATAAAGATCTTTGCAAGGTAAATTGTGTGCTTCATTAGTGGTCCCTCATTCAAAGAAATGATTAACTACATTACATGTAGTAAGTGTGAGAAACTTACAATTTTGTTTAAAATTTTGCCAGAGAAACCGTGAAGTGAACACAATTTTGTAGCTACTGGTGCTGGTGCATATCACCCGGCCGTAGATCAAGAGACAGCGGACGGTGTGCCCTCCAATGAAGTTGGAGCTGGGGATGAAGAACCACAAAGCCATTGAGATTCTCCTTACCAAAACAATGAAGATAATGAGATTCGAGTTGAGTGTGGCCGCCGCGACGCACGCAGTCGAAGGGGAAATGCGTGCAACGTCGCGTCGTCTTCATGACCGATTCGCAAGAGATCGACAAGGGCACAGAAATCCAACGACAGTAGTCGACGGGATATCCTTGACGTGGTGAGGGAGATGCTCGATGATTTGCGTGAAGATATTCGTTCAAGCAAAGAGAGCCAGCCGAGTGCCAAGACCGTTAACGGATCGAGTGAAGCGAGTGTCATATTAACATCATTGGCGGAAATGGGACTTGATCCGCATATGCAGGCTCATGCGTTTGAGAAAATCTTTAAAGTGGCGTCCAATTTGGGGAGAAATTGGTCAGCTGATAAGGAGGGCATTCCTCAATAATTTCGTTTCAGTGTCACAAACTCCATTTGTTTACTAGGTTCCTAATCCTTATAGCCACCCACCACAAACCTTCTCTCAAGTGCCAAATCCTTACCAACGGCCGCCAATCCACTTTGGACAGCAAACACATTCCTTCAGTCAGCCACCTAATCCATACAACCACCCCCCAAACCCATTTACCCGTCCGCCAACTCCATAGATGTAGGGGAGGATTGTTCTTTTACATTCGAACTTAGATGGTCGATTTTCCAATTACATTTGACCATGGATTAGTCTTTTTTTTTACATTTGAGTGCGTTTTAAATGAACTATGGATATGTATAATGTGTTGTTGGACACATGATCATGTAGCAAACTATTATTTGAGTGGTTGTTATGTAATTCATTGTCTTTGACTTGTTCTCATGATTTATCTCGTTTGTATACATGAGTTACCATTTCTTTATGCTTCCATTGGATATTTTTCTGTAGATTCTGTTACTATGCATGACTAGAACTGTGATGGATAAGATAATTTGTATGTACAGGTGAACTCGTAAAGTAACAGGATGCAAGGAGAAGGACCAGAAAATGCAAATGACGAAAAAAACAGAAGGAACCGTTCGAGACGAAGACGACGATCTCTTGCTGCAATAGGCGTTGCAACAGCTGCAGCCGCTTATTTGTCTACTGAATTGGTACTAAGGCCAATGTACATTTCTTCTCTAAGAGGAGTGGATAAGGTAAATGAGTTATTATCAAACAATAATGAGACAACTATGTTTAACAAGGTACGTATGGGAACACATGCATTTATGAATCTCTGTGACATACTAACTGAGAGAGGATTGCTATAACCGTCTTACAACATGAATATCCCAGAACAATTATTTGTTTTTATGACAATAATTTCGCAAAGTCAAACTAACCGTGAATCGCAAGATGTATGGCAACATTATGGGGAGACCATTTCACGAAGGTTTAGCGATGTTTTAGACGCTATCTGTGCACTACATGATGATTTCATTAAACCCCAAAACTATGTCAAAGTGCATGATTTTTTACGTCAGAATCGTCAGAGATATGAAACATGGTTTAATGTAAGTTGTGTAACTCTTTTACATCTGTTCTTTTATTAATAGCTATCATTACTCTTCACAAAAATTTGTCCAAAACGATGTTTATGTGGTACTTATGTTAAAACTGTCATTAGGCACCATTGTTCAGGACTGTGTGGGCGCTATTGACGGTACTCACGTGCCTTGTACATCAATTGGTGTCCCAAATCCAACGACTTATCGAAATAGGAAGGGTGTGAACTCCCAGAACATATTGGCAGCATGCTCATTTGATATGAATTTCACATACATTCTGAGTGGTTGGGAAGGTTCAACACACGATGCATGAGTGCTCACTGATGCGCTCAACACTCTGCAATTTAAGTTCCCACGTCCCCCGCCAGGTTATATTTCATAATGATTACGTTCTAGTTTGTCATTTTTTTTATGGGGTCTAAATTGTATCCTAATTTATATAAGTTATGCAGGAAAATACTTTCTTGTTAATGCAGCCTACGCGAATAATGATTATTTTCTCGCTCCCTATAGAGGTGAGACTTACCATTTGCCTGATTATAGTAAGAGAAGTGGTGGATTTCAAGGAGTGAGAGATATTTTTAACTACAAATACTCATCGCTACGAAACATTCAGAGTTTGGAAGGCGAGGCTCCCTATCCTAAGGCGCCCTAATAATACGTATTCAATGAGTAAACAAGCGAAGATTCCAGTTGCTTATGCAATACTACATAATTTCATTCACATGGTTAATGAAGGGGGCCTGCTTCTAAATCAGTACTACTGTGATGGTGTACCGGTAAGCAAAATAGATCCGAACAATGATGACGAACTTGATGACAATGACAATGATGGCAATGTCCCTGAAAGTCCAATTGTAACAACAGGTAGTGTTAGTCGTACAGAGATGGGTCATTTTAGGGATCGTCTTGCGAATGAAATGTGGGTAGAATATCAGGGAAGCCGTGGGAGACAAATTTGAAAGTATATAACAGCAATGTGATTCAACCTCTGTTATTTGCCTTATTTATGGCTAATGCACATTTTTTCCATTTATTTCTCATTTAACTTATAATTTCTTACATTTAATTTTGGCTCTCATATTTCGTTTTTTACTTATATAATGAATTATATTTACACATAACGTAATTTACATGGACAAAAGATGGTTCTTATTTTGGTCATGGTTCAAAATCAGAAAACAAGACAACCAAACACTAGTTTGAATCACATTTCAGGTTAGAATCAGAATCATGCCTGCACTCATCCAAACAAAGGTTCCAATCACTATGAATCATGATTCAAATCATGAATCGTGATTCTTAATCTAAAGACCCAAATAACTCTGATTTCAATCTTTATACTAAACAAACCCTTAAATGTAACTATTTTTTAGAGATTTTTATCGTAATAAAACTCGAAATTCACAAACGTAGCCTTATTATCTTCGATTACCCTTTCTCATGTCATTTTAAGTGGGCTTTATGGCCCAAATTTTTAGTAGCCGATTGGCCCAGCTAATAATGGGCAAGGGCCCACTCCAAACGTTGAGTAATGAAATTGGGGGTCATATAAACTCAAAGACTTCAATCAATCGCGCCGCGCTAAAACCCTCAAAAACCTAACCTCACACTTCTCCACCGTCTTCTTCACAACTTCTCTCTTTCTCAAGTGCTTTTCCACATTCTTCTTCTTCTTCGGATGCTTCTCTCCCCTCTCTTTTCTCATTTCTCCGCCGCCACAGAATCCCGAATCGGAGCGATTTCCGGCGATTGTTGTTAGGGTTTTCCGACATGTTCGAAATTTTCAGAAACAGCTCGGTCGATTGGGAGCCGTCCCCGGTAGTAGCCCTAGCCACCAGCGTCGACGACTCTCAGGTCGCCGCCGCTCGCCAGGACGGATCCGTCGAGATTTGGCTCGTCTCTCCCGGCTCCGTCGGCTGGCACTGTCAGCTGGTACACCGACGACCCAAAAAGAATATTTTGCGTTTTGTCGCTATTAGATGGAAGTCAAACTTTTGCTAATGATTTTTGGGTTGTTTTGTGTGTGTTTTTGTTTTGGTTGGGCTAGACTATTCACGGGGACCCCAATTCGAGAGTCTCGTCGCTTGCGTGGTGTCGGGCTGGTTCGAAGGGACTGCCTTGCGGCCGGCTCTTATCGTGCAGCATCGATGGCTCAGTTTCCGAGTGGGACATTTTCCTCTTGAAGCAGAAGGTTCGTTTTCTATTTCATGTGTTCATTTTTTTTTTGGTTAGATTGTATGCTTCTGATTCAAATTGCTTGAAAGTTTAAAACTACTTAATCAGTTATTTGCATTTTCAGACCCTGTTAGAGACGATTGGGGTTTCAATCTGGCAAATGGCCGTGGCACCCTGTAATCAATCCACAGAAACCACATCCCGGATGGGAAATGGGCATTTAAGTAATAATTTGAACGGCAGTACTCATGGTGAAACTAGTGAAAGTGAAGACGATTCTGATTCTGATTCCGATGAGTTTTCTGAGCTGTCGGGTTTTGATAATCAACGGGTGGCATTGGCTTGTGATGATGGTTCTGTGCGAATATACATTTTGGTTGAAGATGATTTTGTTTACACTAGATCGTTGCGTAGGGTCAGAGGTGAGATATCTGTTTTCTTCAGTGCAAGGCTTGATTTAAGTTTAGCTTCTTAGTTTCTTTATTCATCGATTTGGTAAATGTTGTTGTTTTCAGGACGCACTTTGAGTGTAACGTGGAGTCCTGACGCAAAAATGATATTTTCAGGGAGTAGTGATGGGTTAGTCCATTTACCGGAGGTTTTCTATTTGCTATAGTTCATGTTTATAATTATCTGTTCTAAATGTTTATACTGCAGCTTTCCTTCATTTCTTTGATTAGTGTTAGTTTTCTCAAGCTTGTCTTGACACTAATCTATTTTCTATTTCTGTTTTTTTTAGGTTAATAAGATGCTGGAATCCTATTTTGGGTAGTGAAATCTATCGGATTACAGTAGGGCTAGGAGGTCTGGGTAGTGGATCCGAGCTTTGTGTGTGGTCGTTACTTTCTCTGAGGTATTTATCAATTTACTGTATCTTTTCCTGGTTATAAGGATCATCTTTACATTGGTTATGATGTTTTTCTGTTCACACCAGGTCCGGGACTCTTGTAAGTGCAGATAGTACTGGTAGTGTTCAATTTTGGGACAGTAAGCATGGAACTCTTCTGCAGGGGCATTCTTATCACAAAGGCGATGCCAATTCTCTGGCAGCTGCTCCTGGACACAACAGGGTATTTTCTGCGGGTTCAGATGGTCAGGTATAATGATTAGTTGCAAAAAAGTCCATGTTCAAGTTCAACATTACATTAGTCTACATTATATTTTGCAAATTATTTCATGGTTGGAGGTTAGTTAATCCATTAGCTGTTAGGGGAGACACTTTAATTGTTTTGATCATTTTATAAAAAACCATATTTTGTACTAATTTTATTTTCTTTTTTGAAAATTTTCCAGTTGCTTTTCTTTCATTTTCTACCCCTTTACCTTTTCCACTACGTTCCATTGTAAGTTAGTAAGCGTGCCCTTAATTCAATATGACTTGTTTTAGCCACAAAGTTTGATCACGAACTGAAATTTGGAGCCAAGGTTATGGGTTAAAAAAAGCCAGCACAAAATCTAGCTAACTTTTTGGCTAGTTTGCTTGCGGGTTTGTTTTTATCAGTCCTCTTTTTTCCTTTTTTTTTTTAACTGGATATCATTCTCTTAGTAATGTCTCTCTACCGGCTTTTACTTGTAGGTTATTCTATATAAGCTATCTAGTGAGACAACACAATCCGCTGATGGTGAATCTTCTAACGTAGTGAAGAAATGGATATATGTTGACAGTGTACGAAAGCATACTCATGATGTCAGGGCTTTGACAGTGGCTGTGCCTATCTATCGAGAAGGTTGTCCCTAATTATCGCTTTGGTTAATTTTTCTTCCTGTTCACAAACATGCTATTTCTTCACAGGATCTATATTTCTGGAATTTCTGTCTATTTACTGGTTTCTGAAATCTTAAATTGCATTATTATAATTGCAGATCCACTGCCAGATCAAAAGGTAAAAAGAATTCGATGCAAGAAGAAGCCTATTGAGTTGAGTTATCACAAATGGGCGCATTCAGGTGTTCCCATGCTTATTTCTGCTGGTGACGACGCAAAGCTTTATGCCTACTCAGCTAAGGAATTCACAGAGTATGCTCCACATGACATTTGCCCTGCACCTCAGAGAGTACCTATTCAGCTGGTACTGAATACTGTATTCAATCAATCATCGTTGCTTCTTGTTCAAGCTTCTTGTTGGTTGGATATCCTGTGTATTCGGGTGAAGAATGGTGCCTGTTCTATTTCAGCTTCTGGCCCTGGTCCTTCTGGGGGCCTAGTGGCTACTGATCTGCTGTTTCGAGTTAAGAGTAAAGCATCTCGGAGAATCATTTGCAGCACCATGTCTAATTCAGGAATGCTTTTTGCTTATTCTGACCATGCGAAACCTGCCCTATTTGAGTTAAAGCGTAAAGGTGCTAAAACCGCTTGGACTCTTGATAAAAGACTTCTTCCTCGAAAACTACCCTATGCCCATTCCATGGTCTTTAGTTTTGATTCTGCTCGGTTGATGATAGCTGGGCATGATAGAAGGATTTATGTAAGCTGTCTCTTTGTTCCGTTGTTTTCTTTGTTTATATATGGTTTTGAGTTGTTTATTTTATTTATTTTTTTTCGTTTTTTTGTTGTTGCACATATGGACCTCAGAAACTCTGGTATAAGTTAACTAATGATTTATCTATAGGTTGTGGATGTGGTCAGCTTAGAAACGATACATGTCTTCACCCCTTGCAAGGAGTTTCATGATGAGGAATTACCTCCTAGTGAGCCTCCAATCACAAAAATGTTTACCAGTTCTGATGGGCAGTGGTTAGCTGCCATCAACTGCTTTGGAGATGTATATGTTTTCAACTTGGAGATATGGAGGTACGGAGCTTTTTTTGTTTTTTTTCCTTTCTTTTTTCCCTCCCTCATCTGTGTGTTGATGAGGACATTATATTAAGTTGAGGGGACATATTTTGTGTGCTAAAGACTGCTTTTGGTCCAGAGTGAACTTCAATGCGCCTTAAATCTTAACCATTTTTGTGTTGACTTCTTTTCTTCCCTGTGAAACAGACAACATTGGTTTATCTCAAGGTTGGATGGTGCCTCTGTTACAGCAGGGGGGTTTTCACCACGGAATAACAATGTGCTTATAGTCACAACCTCTTCAAATCGGGTATATGCGTTGGATGTGGAGGACAAGAAGTTGGGGGATTGGTCAAGTCGACACACCGATGTTCTGCCCAAGAGATTCCAAGAATTTCCTGGAGAAGTTATTGGTCTTTCTTTCTCCCCTTCATCAAGCTCATTATCGTCTGTTATTGTTTATAGTGCCAGGTGCTTCTCTTTCCTTGGTTAATCTGCAATTTCAATAAAGGCTAGTTATTAACTTGTAACATTTGAAGTTCCTTGGTAGGAAAGCCAATAAAACCCTGGTAAAGGCATCTAGGAGTGTTTGGGTAGTAATTGCAGATAAACGTGCGTGATAGCTGGAACGCCATTTTTAGAACATGGCTCAATTATCAAAACGATACCTTTTATCATTTTATATTGTTTATCTTTGTTTTAAGACTAGGCTGAGAGTCATGTAGTCCTAAGATAATTCTATTTGCCCAAAATTTAGCTTTAGATTTAATGTCTTAACATTTCTTTTTGGTATGCTTTAGTGCACTTTGCTGGATCGACTTTGGGATGCCAGTGGATCAAGAGGATGAAAGTGGCACGATGAGCGGTCAGGATACAGTGGCCAGGAATTTAGAAGGTGATCATGTTAGCGGGAAGTTGAAACGTAAATTACGGGACTATCAAACTAAAATAATTGGTAGAAGGAATTTTGAGTTTATTAATAATGGCAAAGCTCCTATTTTATTTGTCGGACACCTTTCTAGAAATTCAATCTTGATCATGGAAAAACCGTGGAAGGAAGTTATTAAAACATTTGAAACCCAACCAGTAGACAGACATATTTTTGGGACATAACTGTTGGTCGACGAAAAATGGTGTTTACAGTCTTTGAGGGAGATGCAGAATTTGGCAATCAATCTCTTCTATACTGGTGGATATCAAAACTTGCTCCAGTGTCTTGGGGATCTGAAGCAGGTTGTGCATTGTAATGTATCACAATTTTCCTGTTAATCAATATCAGAGAAATTTTTGCTGTTAACCTGTTGAGAGTAGTTTACCTTTTTTGTTTTTTTTGGTCTTCCATAATTCTTTTGAGCCAGTTTCCATGTTTGTTTGTATACATGAGTTGATTATTTTCTTAGTAAAATTTTGACATTGTGCATTTAAACAAAACTCCTGTCGATAAGCTTCTACAAGACTTGAGTTTTTTTTTTTTTTTTTTTTTGACGGCATTTATGTTCTCAATTATGTAATGGGGAGTAAAAGAAATAAAATTGGAACTTCATTTCCCACGAATCACTATCAGTCCGTTTACCTTTAACTAGCACTGTTCCCTGCTCTTGCTGGTTTCACAGTTCTACGTTTCTTATTTCTAACCTCATAAAGTGCAACAACACACACACACACACACACACATTGCTACTTAAGACTATGTTTGGTTGGAGGGAGAGGGGTGGACTGGTTTCACAGTCCGGTGATGGTTGTGGTTGGTTGGGCAGAGTCGGATCTCTTTGGAATTAGGAGAGAAGATGGTCAAACATTGTTATCCGGTCAAAGGAGTTAGAAAACCCGCCCTTTTTGGGGAGACTACTAGTCTCACATATCTTGGACTATTTTTTGAGTTAAATCTAAACAATACGCCAAACACGGGAATAGGATAAAGGGAAGTAGTAAAAAATAAGTTAATATGAAAAGCTTAAGAAAGTATATAAGTCAATTTTTAGTTATAGAAATAAATAGGTCATAACTTGTTAAGTTATGGTTCATAATCAGATAAGTTATAGACAAATTTGTTAAGTTATGATTCATAGCCAGGTTATAGTTCATAACCAGACAAATTATGGACGAAAACAGTAATTTGGCCTATTTATTAACTTATGTAAACTATTGGCCTATTAATTTTAATTCATCTCAAATCTTGGTCTATTTCCTTCTTTCTTCCTAGGATAAATAATCCTCATCCGGGATCTATATACAAACATAGCTTAAGGAATTAGTATAATCTTCTTCATTTTTTATACTCTTCATCCCTCTAATTATCTACATCCTTCGTGCTCTCTATCTCTCTTACCAAATGAAACCTAAGAGTACAACATGATATAAGCTGAGCCACATCCTTTCTACTTCATATATATTTATTTATTTTTGATAATTCTACTTCATATTTATTATTTTCATTTTATACACCTTTAGCTCAGTGGCGTACGCTAAAGGATTGCTTTTATTTTTGTTCGGAAAAAAGTACCCTTTTGCCTGTATTATCATCCAGCATCTCTTGTATTATTACCTTAGCCACTAATAATTAAACGGATTTGGAATAACATTTTTTTTCCCCGATTACTAAAGAGGTTGAATTTAACAATTAGTCTTATTTCTTTCTTAGCATAACCTCCTGTGGGCTGATGTTGCAACTTGCTAGACTGCATCAATGTTGGATTTTTTTTTTGGCAGAATATAGTAAATAATAGATTTGTGAAACTAAATTAAGTAAATAGTAAATTTTAAAATTATTTAAATTAAATATTTTATTGTATAAATATTTTATTTATAATTAGTAAAAAGATTTTTTTCAAAGTAAATTTTCTTTTTACGATTGATAAAAGATTTTTTTCCACGTAAATAAATATTTGTATCATGTAAATTATTTTTTATCAGTCGTAAAAGAAACATTTATACGATAAATTGTTATTTACTTCAAATAATTTTAAAATATGTTATTACTTAATTTAGTGTCATAAATATTTCTCTTTGAGAAAAGCACATGGTTTGTCATGGTTTTGTGGAGGTCTATTATTTATACAATTTTAAATAATTAAGTGTTATAGTGACCATTTATTTTATCCTCATTAATTAAATGAAAATTATTTATTTTTAAATAGCGTGATATAAAAAATATTTTTTACCATTTTGAGTCATATTTTTTTTTTTTTTTTTTGGCTTAAAAGTATTCAACATTAACAGTAATAAGGGAGACATCAATGTGTAGTTACCTTATTTCCGCCGAGTATGCCATTTCGTTCTCAAAGTTAAAAAGTACAGCTTTCAAATTTATTTTTTCTTTTAGAATAAAGAGAATTATTTTATCATCAATTAAAGGACTCATTATTTTCCGCTTCATCAATTCTATACAGCTATTTGAGGATAGAGCATATCAGAGGACTAAAAATTTGGAGAAACATTGGCTTGTTTGTAAGAGTTATTGGTAATCAATGACGTCGTTTCAACGCTTCAAACAACACGATAAGAATTCTCACTTTCCTTCCTCAACTTTTAACAACTCTTTGGTAGCAACCTTTAAACTACTTTGCATTGAGACGTGACAAATTGAGAACTTTGAGAAGGGAAAATTCTAATATTCGGAACCACAAATTATATAAAATAGAAACTCACATTGATCCAACTCTCAGAGTGTCTCAATCGCTATGTTCTAATCTTAGGTCTTGTTCACTTCGCAGATTCGAGTTGAGATGTCATATTTTTTGAGAGCTTTTCACTGTAGCAGAAAAAGTTAGATGTGACATTTTCTGAGAATTTTTTACTGTAAAAATCTAAAACTGAAAATTCAAATCAGTGAAATGAACGAGACATTATATTCTGTAAAAGATACGTAAATAGGATAAATCGAAAGATACGTTGAACGTGTGGTTGATGTGTTGTTCGTACCCGTCCGAAAATTGCCTGCTGAATGCCAAGCAAAACGCCTCCTAACTTTGACATTCGCTTTTATGTGTATCTGATAAAAAGGTATTTTTTCCCCCTTAACCATTCTATATTATTTGGTACTATGATAATGATATTATTTATCATATCACATCTTAGAGTAGTGCAAGAAAAGGAGTATCGATAAGACAGAGAGGGTGGACTTGTCCTTTTCCTAAATCTAGGTCATTTTCCAAGATGTGGGCTGCGCCAATTCTAGGGATGAGAGCCCCTATTCAATAAAATATTTTCAACACACCATATATTAAAAATGAAACAGAAAATAATAATAACAATAATAACAATAATAATTGCACCTAGTTTCATGTATGGATCACGTTCTTTGTGGGTTGCTTTCAAGAAGGTGGTAGGGTGCTTATTTTGGTCCTTTGGGTTGAAAAACTGAAGCTGAGATTTTTGGTTTTGTTCCATCAGAAAAATTGTCTTTTTTGAGCATTGGATTGGCCAAAATTTCACCCACCTATTTGTTGTAAGCTAGGCTGGCAGTAGTTGAAGAGAAAAATAAAGTGGGTCACTTGTTGCCTCCCCTCCCTTGGCCTTTGTATGCTTTGATTATAGCCTTCTTTTCCTTTTCCCTCGCTCTCCATCTCTCTTACTCTTGTGGTTGGTTGCAAAATGGTCATCTAATCTCTATTGTATTGCAAATATCCTATCTTTCTGAAAGTTTTTTTTTTTTTTTTTTTTTTTTTTCCCTCTCTAAATTGCCCTTTATTCGTTTTGTTTTCAATTTCCATGCATTTGTATTTTGAAGCACTCTCTAATATAATTATAGAGAAAATGCATAATTTCCTTTACATGATAATGAGCAGGACTAGTAAAATTCATGTTCGTTAGTTTTCTTTCTTTTCCTAGAATGTTGGATTGCTTTAACGTTTCATATTTCCATGATGGGTATTTTTTGTTGAACGAGATTCAGTGAATATTCTTGGAAAATTATGGAACCAAAGACGGGAAATTTATTTATATTTTATGTTCATAGGTTGTTTCCCACTGCATTCACAAGAACAAATAAGAAGGATTGAAATTGTAAAAGAAGATTTAAAAAAAAAAAAAAAAGAAAGAAAGAAAAAAGGAACATGAGCCCTTTTTGATTTCATGCCTAGTTTACAGCTTTTACATTCCTTCCCATGTTCTTCTTCTATTTGCAGCAGCAGAAACTTAAAGACACTTTTTTACCATTATACTGTCAATTCCAATTTCCTCCCTGGAAGTCATCTGCAAATAGTAAATTTATTAGCAAAATTCTATCTTTGTTTCCTTATTATGAACTTTAGAACAAAGAAATAATATAAAGAGAGCATTATACAGTGCTTGACCTGGCTTTTGTGGAGCTGAACCTTTAGCTAGAGAAGACTGAAACATACCAAAATGATTACCAAATGCAGATTCTCCCTACAAATAATCAAAGCAATAATCATAAGAGACAATAACAAATAGATTGGAATGAGAAAATCATTCCAGAGAAGTAGGATGAATAGGTACCTCAAAATGTGTTGCAGAGAATCCTTGAGAATAGTCCAATCTGTTGTTCTCCATAAAAGCTCCATTTCTTGGTAAAGTGGACTTTTTCTGTCAAATTGGAACCAAAAACACATTTAAAAATAATAATAATAATAATAATAATTGGTATTTGAATCTACTAGAGTATAAGTTAAACAAAAATCTAATAATCTTGCCTTGGAGACAGGAGAGCTAGCAGTGTCATCTATACATGAATGGTATTCATTTGTACACTTCTCTTTCATCATCATCTTCTTCTTCTCTCTGTCCTTTGATGACTTATTGTCGTTGTTGTTGTAAGCCCAGTTAGAAGCAGAAAAAGAAGATCCATTTTCGCAGTAGCAATCTTCATGGTAATGTGGAGGCCCAGAAGAAGCATCAGACACCATGGACAAATCTTCCTCTTCCTCTTCTCTCACTCCTTTTCCTCCACATTCAGCAATACCATTATAATTATAATTATTATTGTTATTATCACTGTTATCTCTCTGGAATTCACTTTCTGAGATGTATGATTGGTCTAGGTAAAGAGTCCAACCAGATTCACACCCACTACTGAATTTTGATGTTGATATGTTCATTTTCTTCACTTTCCTCCAAAAGGGTATCTATATTGGTGTTATGATGTTCTCTAGACTCCCAACTTTCTATCTTTCTCTCGGCCTTTCTCTTCCCCATATAAATAAGAGGAAAAAGGGGAGGGAAGGAAAAAAAAAAAAAAAAAAAAAAAAAAAAAAACCAAGCAAATCACATTCAAATCCTAGACTACATTGTCCTTTTCCTACATCCTTTTGGCCTAATTATTTCATCGCTTTGTGAATGAATCAAAACTGCCAGTTGGCTTTATGTATTTCTACGTGTAAGTGGGGCGGGGAGAGAGAGAGAGAGAGAGAGAGAGAGAGAGAGAGAGAGAGAGAGAGAGAGAGAGAGAGAGAGAAAAACAGAGAGAGAGAGAGAGAGAGAAGAACAACAACCATCATAATGTAAAAACTATGTATGTGATTCCTTTTGTAACAACAATCTATAATCCCAAGATTAATAAAATTATAACGTTTTATTTATGTTTTTACTATTGTTGTTTCACAAGTGGAGTTCCATAGTTCCATGTAGAATTGAAGAAATAATATCCAGCTTTCTGTACTTCCACGGTGCTGTCCTTTCAAATTTCAATATAAAGTGATTGTCATGGTACGTGTGGCAAAAACTTTTTTTTTTTTTTGAAATTTTATTTAAAGTTTTAATTTTTTTTTTTTAACATGGCCATGATTGATTATGAGTTGTACAAAAGCTGGCCGTCCCATTTAGCCTCCACAGCCTCATATTTTTGTCTATGCAACAAAGACTAGTACACATTGTGATTGCATTGAGATATTGTTTAAGGAGATGTTTGGTTCATAAATTATAATAATGAGATTATAATTATTTTTGATTTATGTGTATTTTTTATGAGAAAAAATATTAAAGTGAATTATGAAACATGATTCGAATCGGAGTACGAATCTCTCGACCAAATAATCCCTAAAAGAACTTCAAGTCACGTGATAAAACTGTATAGTTAGGCCGAATTGGAATTACAAAGTAAAAGATGGGATAAAGCTTTCATTTGTCTGTATTGGCAAAACCATAGCTGGTGAGGTGAATAAACGAAGGTATATTGGTAAAAGTGGACAAAACTTGTCCACAATAGTCTGAGCAATAAAAAAATAATAATAAAAAGGAAATACTTTTTCTTACTAAAATGAGCTTTTTTGTTTTGTTTTTGTTTTTATTTTACCTTTAAAAGAATCTACTAGTAAGACATATCCGCATGTTTTAAGCTCAACTGAGAATAGGACTTCAGTACTTTACCGATTAAATATTATTTACAGAGAGGGGACATTCCTTAAAGAGTTGGGCATATTTTCTTGCTTTTAAAGCAACAACTTCTTGGAGTTTAACACGACAATTATCAAATAAAGACAAAGTTTCATGCAATCAGTAGTTAATAATTACAATATAAAATCAGTGTTGAATGACCTCTTAACAACTCAATTTTTTATAAGAAATTTATTTTCAAGCATGCCCATGTTATCAAAACAAGTGGTTCTAAACCTGGTTGTAATTCCTCACTTACTTATGAACTTGAAATCTTAAGTTCGAAACTTTTCACCTCAAAATTAAGGATTAATTTTAAAAATACCCCTGAACTATTGACCTCATGTCAAGTTGCCTCTTAAACTTAAAAAATTAGAATTCCCACCCCTTCATCTATAGAAAAGTGGTAAATATAATCCTTCTGTTTATGCTGGTCTAAAGACTTGACGGAATCTCTTACTATAAATTTGTTAGAATATTTATGCATGCCGATCATGATCTAGTGGATGATGCATGGAAGAGATGATTTGGTAACAATTATCATATTGAAACTAAAACTGTATTGCTCTTGCCATTCATACTTGTGTACAGTTGAAAATTGAGGAGTCATCGTCATTTTCTTCACTTAAAATTGACTCTTTAGGCTCTGGGGAGACTAGGTCTTCCTCATTTTCTTTGGCGTGGGACCTTTTGTGCTTGACAGCATGCCCTTCATGACTTTAAGATTTGAACCAGCCCCACAACAGATTTTTTTTCTCTCTCTCTCTCTCTGTTAATTAATTAAAAGTCTTACTACAATTATTTTGTATGGAAGAATTTCATTCGTACAACTTACCATTTTATAAGAATATATATACATCAAAAGCCAACAATAATAAATGAATGGAAAAACGAAAAAAAAAAAAAAAAAAAAGTTCATCAATAACTACATATGCACGACCCAATATTTGCTAAATTTGCTTCGCGACAAAAACCTTTTCATAATAATAAGTAGAAAATCCTTTCCACTTGACCCGATATATCCTTTCTTGGGTCCCCTTCTCATAATGGCCTTTCTTCTTATTATTATCTTTTGTATAGTAAAATGTTGTTAGGGAGATTCTACATGAAAATTAGCCCAACACGTTTAATTTGACCTAAAAAATTAATTTATTGGGTGAGGATCTTTTTATATATATAAATCACTTTATATTTTCGTACACTTTTTATGTGATGCAACACGCATATGTACTTTTATCAACAATCTCTCTCACATGTGTGTGTTCACTGAGCTCCCCCTTGAACTAAAGTTTCTTGTAGCCAGCACATCCAAGCAGGAGCCAACTAGAGAATGGAAAAGAGAGCCGAAACCATACAAGTCCACCAAATGCTCCACTATCCACACCTGCAACAGCACCAACTATAGGAACACCAACTGAGTGTGATTACTTGACCTATACGAACTATTAGCTATGATACCACTTATTAAGAAAAAACACACCCCTACACACATGCAACAGAAAATAAACTGAAACAAAAATAACAAAAAAATAGAGAATGCAAATATTTAAATGATTCGAAAAAATTTCCTACGTACACGGAAGAGGGAGAAAAATTCACTAACAGTTTCAGAATTAAACACTCAACAAACTTTCTCACTTTCTCTCTCTACTTTAAACTCCTTATACCCTTGTCTATCTCTCTCCTCACTTTTCTCTCTTCTCTCAAAAGGATGCACTCTTTCTCCACATTTTTCTCTAAGCACACATGAAGCCTTACACAAAATACTTATTTATAGACTTCTAATGAGCTATAAAATTCTCAAAAACATAAAACAACAACTTACCTAAAAACACAAAATATTAACTTTCCCAAAAACTAATTTAAGACACTTTCCCAACAAATATTTCATTATTTTCAAAAGTTTTATGATACAAGTCATTGTGTTTCATAACAAAATAAACAACACAAAATTATATATGCTAGCTAGCATGACCCACTTCCTGAAATAATTATATCATTAATATCCGCACAGTAATTGAACAAGAATATGAACTGTTTGAACAGTGTAGTACTAAAAATCAAAATTCATATCCCCGGAAGAATTAATTCATCTTTCCACTATTTTCTGCCGGGAAAATATGGTTATAAAGAACGACGACAAAGTTTGGTTCAGGACTTTTACACTATGCGAAAAGCCAATGCCAATATGAAATCAAATCAATTGATTACGACATAAAAGTGTATAGTAAGATCACGTGGAAATCATATATATGTATCTCTTTTCTTCTGTCTGAAATCGATACAAGATGTATATCTTGCTGAGGTAAAACATCTTTTTTCCCCCACTCTTTTCATATCATGTTGTTTGTGGCCCTTATAGCCAGTCCAATTTGGTACTCAGATTTATGAATCACATCACTAATGTATTGGTCCTACGTGCATAAAAAATGGGGTTATAATTTGAACCTTCTTTTGTAGTCTTTTTTACATTTAAAACTTTAATTTTCTTCTCCCACTGTAGTACTTTCTTTCTATCCCAAGAGACTTTTCCGTGTGTACTTAAAAACGTTTTAAGTCAATTTTTTCAACTATAGTTATAATCAGTCTGATCAATTTATTTGGTGCTCTTTTTTTTTTTTTTTTTTTTTTTTTTTTTTTTTTTTTTTTTTTATAATTATACTCAATGGTCACTTATCCGTTTACAGTATGGGCGATGTAGGCTTGGCCTGCAACTATTGAGCTGGCTATGATGGTACCCCTCTAACTATGCAAGAAGGTCAAACGTTACTACTAGTACTAGTCGTCTAACTATTAGGTATACAAGTATAAGCTATTTTGTGATTGTAATATTGTAGACAGTACTAGACACCACCGACCAAAATTTCTAACGATTTTTAAAGACTTTTAAATTTCAATGTTGTTGTTGTTGTTGTTGTTGTTATTATTATTTTCAACTTTCTCCTCAAAATGAACATTTCACTTTCATGGCTCAAAGTATCCAGCATCCCATGTGTCCGCATCAACTCAAGGAGAAAGTCAAACGGCCTTCTATGCTTTATGGCTTTTAGTCGTTCTGAAGAAAATCCAGAATGCTAACAAAAGAAACCGTCCAACACGCCTTTATGAATTATGGGGGTCTCTTTGACCATGTTGTACATGTTAAACGACGATTTTGTCTCCATACGACATGTCTCCGTCTCAAGCCTCAACATTATTAACTGGCTTCATTAAGTATGATTATTGAGTTAACACTCAAATTCATAACTAATCTCTGAATGATCTAATGTTTTCATGAGCCAACATCCACGTACTTGGAATTGCGAATAAAGGAATGGAAGTCCAAAAACCATGTGAAATCATCTCCCAAGAAAGGGAAGATAAAGAAAAGAAAAGAAAAAAAAAATCCAAAACAATATGAAATCACTGGGAGGTGTTCTCATATAAAATTCAAAAAATGAGCCCCACGCACGAGAGAGTATCTAATAATTTGAGGAACTCCGTAATACAAGAACCATGTTGTAAGGGCATACCCTCAACTTATATGGCGCTTTACATGTCACCATGCAAGACAAAAAAGCATCAGAGTATTTTGAGCGTGGAAAAAAAAAAAAAAAAAAAAAAAAAGCCTAAGAAAGCTATCCACGGTTTTGATATGCTGACAAACGCCAATGATCCCACTTTGTGTCTCTCGCTTAAATTTGTTGGGTTTTTATTTTTGTGTAATCAGAGAATTGGGTCCTGCTGGCTTAGCTGTTGTTATGATTGATCATTTATGCCGACCTATATTTGGTTTTTGGATGGCTCAATTTTTTCTAAAATATAGTTTAGACCCATTAAGATATGAATGACAAAAACCACCTAAAGAATTGGACTACATTAAAATCAATCAATCAATCAATCAAAATAAGTGGGGACAATTAACATGTTATGTGAAATTTTCTTCATTGGCTATATGGCTTTTCTTTGATCAGAAGAGTAAAATCTCAAGCTAATTCCCAAAAATTGGATTCTGAGGAGATCATGTGTGTCATAGAAAATATGAACAAGATCAGCCACATCAACCTGATGAACAACCACGTGGTAAGAAGACTAGAGACCACATAACTCTTTGTCCTAATTTGAGTCACTAAGGACACGTTTGGTACACCGTATTGTATTGTATCGTATCGTATCGTATTGTATTATATTATATTATATAATTTTTATACAATACGGTGTTTGGTTGGTGGTATTATTAAACATTATGCTATTTTTACTATCGTAATCTATTTACGTATTACTTTGTAATAAGATTAAATTTAGGCCTAATCATAACCTAATTCGACTCTAATCTCAACCCGAACTCAGCATTTGGAGGAAGCAGGGGAGAAAGTAGAGTTGCTACATAAGGGTATTTTTGCAAAAAAAATTTGAAAAATAGGGTTAAATTGTAATTTTTTAAAAATTAAGGGGTAAAATATAATTTTTAAAAGTTGAGGGATCAAAATTAATGTTTGGTTAGAGGATTCAAACTATGATTTGAATCATGGTTCATAGTTCGCTACAGTATTTTCTCTCACAAAAAATACACGTAAATAGAAAATGGTTCTAATCATATGATTCTAATCCATGAACCAAACGTCTGCTTAATTTTAAAAAAATTTAGGGGTCAAAATATAATTTTTAAAAGTTTAGGGGTCAAATGATTTTTAAAAAATATAAACCCAACATGACTCCGATTCTGAAACTTGACCCCAACGTGGGTCCCAAAACCCAATTCTATACCTTGATATTTGTGAAATATTTTATATGTTTTTAATACGATATTTTAAGTTAAATTACATAATACGGTTTAGTACATAGCTTTTTTTTCGTATTAGATATCACATTTCATATTGTATTAATTTTGAATTTCATTAAATCATATAGTGTATAAATGTTACCAAACAATGTATTATTATTAAACAATATAATATGGAGTGCTTGTACGATGTACCAAATATGCCTTAAATTCAAACGGCTCCAAAGGAGTCCTCTCATGTAATAACCCGATGTTCTCCAGCTAATTCAAATCCTAGACGAGCAGTTTTGGTGGGGGTGCATCATATATAAGAAAATCTCACATACAATGCATAAAGTAGGTGATTTCCGAGGGTTTTACCGTTGTTTTCCCCTCCTATAAAATTCGGATGAATACGACTTTTGACGTTTTAGGGCCCGTTTAGTTCGCTAATTTGAGTTTTTAATTTGAGTTCAGATGTGACTTTATATGAGAGTTTTTTACTGTAAAAAAAAAATTAGATGTGACTGTTTCTGAAAGCTTTTTACTGTAATAAAACTCAAATTTTAAACTCGAATCAGTAAAATTAAGTGTAAATTAAACTTAAATTAGATGTGACTTTAATTATTCACTCGTACCACTTTTAAGTGTAAATTAAGCTTAAATTTTCAATGAAACGTTATATTAAAATACCAATTCTCTAAAAGTGGTGTTTCTCTAATTATTCACTTATTCATCCTTGTTTCCTTGGCGAAATCAGACTGCGGGGAAATAGAAAGTGATTTTATGTATATTATGTCCCTTGGCCAAGGTCTTACTTCCTCTCCATTTTTCTCACGTAGATGTTATTCATTTCCCTTCCTCTATATCTTCTTTTCTCTCTTGCCAAACAAGTATGTTAGCATTTTCCATGTCCCACTGTCTACCTGCTGGGTGTTTAATTTACTTACTGTAGCAAAAAATAATAATTAAAAAATGACCAAAGCAAACCTTAAAAATTCAAGACTTATACTAGAGGACGTTTAGTTTATGTATTCAGAATCATAATTCAAAATTATTCTCATTTTTTGTGAGAGAAAAACACTGTAGAGAACCATGAATCATGATTCAGAATTAAGAACGAATATAAAAAACAAACGTCTCTTTATACTAATTAACCAAGTACAGAGAGATTATACATACATATAGGGGTATGCAACAGTCAAGATGGAACTACTAACTAGTTTTAGAAACAGAAACATTATAGAAACTTTCGGGCAGTGAGTTTTTGAGTTAAAAATTCAAAAAAAGTAACTCGAGTTACAACTTTATTTAAGTTCATGTTCTTTTAAGTTTGAACTCGAGTTTAGGACTAAAACTCGAGTTTAAGTTTCTCCTTCAACTCGAGTTCAGAAACTCGAACTCAAATTAATGAACAATATTTTTTCTATTCTTAAAAATGCTATAACTTTTTCGTTTTAATTCTGATTGAGATGATTTTTTTCTATGCGTTGGCAACGAAAAGACGAATAAAACCTCACCCATATACCCTATTAAAATTTTCTATCAGCATTGAGTTTTTATTAAAATCTATCTAAATACAAATTCAAGTTTTGACTCACTCAAACACAAACTCAAAGGCCCCGTTCATTTCGTCGATTCGAGTTTAGAATTCGAGTTTTGCTACAGTAAAAAGCTCTCAGAAACAATCACATCTAACTTTTTTACTATAGTAAAAAGCTCTCACACAAAATCACATCTCAACTCGAACTATAAACTCGAATCAGCGAAGTGAACGGGAGTTATCTCAAACCATAACTCAAATGTACACAATCAAACACAAACGCCCGTTCACTTCGTTGATTCGAGTTTAGAATTCAAGTTGAGATGTGATTTTATGTGAGAGCTTTTTACTGTAGCAAAAAAGTTAGATGTGATTGTTTGTGAGAGCTTTTTACTGTAGAAAAACTCGAATTCTAAATTCGAATAGGCGAAGTGAACGGGGCCTCAAGTTACAACTTCAACTCAAATTATAACTCAAACTCAACTCAAAATCTATACTCAAGTCACCTAACTCAAAAACGGCAAAAGAACAAGCTCTGGGTGTGTTCGGCAGCCTCAAAAACTCAAAAAAAAAAAACAACTCGAGTTCCAATTTTATTCAAGTTCATATTCTTTTAAGTTTGAACTCGAGTTTGAACTTGAGTTTGAACTTGAGTTTTGGACTAAAACTCGAGTTTAAGTTTTCCCTTCAATTCGAGTTCAGAAACTCGAACTCAAATTAATGAACAATATTTTTTCTATTATTAAAAATGCTATAATTTTTTCGTTTTAATCATGATTGAGATGATTTTTTTCTATGCATTGACAACGAAAAGATAAATAAAATCTCACCTATATATCATATTAAAATTTTTCATCACTATTGAGTTTTTATTAAAATACTATCTAAATACAAATTTAAGTTTTGACTCACTCAAACACAAACTCAAAAAGATTCTTATCTCGAACCATAACTCAAATGTACACAACCAAATACAAACTCAAATTACAACTTCAACTCAAGTTATAACTCAAATTTAACTCAATAACTACACTCAAATCACACTCTAAGATAACAGACCCGTACTTTTTTTCCCTTTCACAAAGTCAAGACCTCAACCTTTAACAGCCTTGCAAGTCCCTCCATTGGAGATAGACAAGTCCGGCACAATAGTGCGTGTAAGCTCCAGCCACAACCAAGACATGGAAAAGCTGATGACTGTGGCCGGCAATGTCAAACTTTCCAGGCCTCCATCGCTCCGGTATTCTCGCTGCGTAAACCAAAGCTCCCAAACCATAGAAAACCCCCATCAAGACCTCATAGCAAGTAGTTTGGAGGGCCTCTTTCTGATTCCTGTACAAGATCAGCTTGTGAATAATTGGCGCCACGCCTGAAATTCCCATGCCGAAGAAGAGAGAGGCTCTAAGCCTGCGAAACTTGGGTTTTTGGGAGAAAGGGAGCAGAGAGAAAAAAATGGTGGCTAGTGCTAGTATAGTTATTGAAGCCAAGTAGAGGCTGCGTGTTAGTTTATCAATTCATCCTAAAAATTTAAGCTATTAGAAGGTGGACCAATAATAATTTTATACTTTAACACTCTCTCTCACGTGTGGGCTGAATAATGAGTAATCGTGTAGGTAAATTAATTGAAAAGCACAACACGTGAATATTTAAGCTCGAGATATATAAATACTCAACACGTGATGACAATTTAAATGGGAATAAAGAGTAATTACGAGAGTTTAAATTTAGGACATCCCACTCTGATACTATGTTAGTTTATCAATCTATCCTAAAAGCTTAAGCTATTAGGAGGTGGGCCAATAATAGTTTTATATTTTACCACTGGCTGCAAATGAAAGAGTAGTAGACATGAGGGTAGAAGGAGGTGGAGATGAGTGCAGCAAGGCCTGCATAGTCAATGCGTAGGATAATGTACGAAAGGCATGTGCTGCTGGCTAGCAAGCAGAGCATTGCTCCACTTAAGAAGGCAAAATGGGCACCTTGAGATTGGGGAGACCATATGGGGGGTTAACATGTTCGTGACATCTTTTAAACCATGCTGTGAAAAGAAAACGAGGAGTAAAGAGAACTAATTAGGATTGTAGAACAAAAGGGCATTGAGGAAAATAGGTAAATTTAACATGGTAGAGAATTTTGTTATGTAGGCCTTTAGAAGTTTTTGGATACAGAAATTCTGTAGTTGATATGATGCATTATCCATGGATAGTTTCTTGGTTAAAAAAAAAATATAATTAGCTTAAGCTTAACAGAAATCTTTGCAATAAAAGCACAATATAGAGTAAATATAATTTTCTAGAAGCAGAGTTCTAGGTTACTAACACATATGAAGCCTAGAGGAAGTGCAGCCATGATCGTGTGTAAGTTCTGTTAGGAATTAAGCTCTAATTCCTCCTATTAGAGAGCAATAAGGCAAAAAAAAAAAAAAAAAAAAGAAAGAAAGAAAGAAAGAGGAGAAACTCTCAATGTAAAAACTATGTACCCTTGCCGCCGCAGAATATCACTATAATCAGAGAAAGAAATGCAAGCTGCACTTACTTGCCGCTTGCTGGCATCGTATTTTTTGTAATAGAAGCCATGTAAAGAGATTTTGTTCTGATCATATAACGTTTAATTGGCAAAAAAAAAAAAGATGAAAGCTAGAAAACGATACCAAGGACAAGACAAACATTTTACCAAAAGCACAACGTTATTGTCTATCTGATTTGCAGGGGAAAATTGCTCAGGCATACAACTGGTGAGAAGTTCAGCAAGGCTCCAACCAGAAAGTGAAGGCAAAGAAGTCTTCTTAATCGTTTTCAGTTTTGCTGACTTTTTGGGAATAAGTAAAAAACGTTTTCAATTTTTGTTTTTCAGGAGATGCGATGCCAAACGCATTTGTGAGTGCATTTTCATTTTTTAGTTCTTGAAAAACGTGAAAAACGTTTTTGGAAATGATTCCAAACAGGCACAAAGTTTCTTATACTCACGTCGAGATATTAAGAGTCTCATTATGAAGGGAGAAAATGCTAAGAAAAGCCTGCTTCAAAGGCCATTCTGATCGGTAATGGCCAATGATGAACTCGTTGTCCCTTAGATATTCTGGCAATGAATGAAATTCAACAAGCTGAAACTTCACTTTCTTCCATAGTCTCTAACCTAACCTTTCCCTTCCTTTGAACACAAATCGCTTCCAATTTCACAGTCAAAACGGGTACCAAATTCTTCAAATGAAGTCAAACTATTCTCATGGCGACCACCTATCGTCGCTAAAACCCCCACAAACAAAGAAACAAACGGATTAACATTGTCAAAAAAAAAAAATTGCACAATTTGTAGCAATGGAGTTGATGTGATTTGAATTTTCAAGAGAAAGCTCTTTAGGCAAAAAGTTCTCTTTGAGGGGAAAAAAAAGGATATAGCTATAAGTTTGCTGGTTTTTAACAAACTTAGTCCTGAATATGCACTCTAGTGAGGGGTAATGCAACGAGAAAAATGTTTTAAAGTCAGAAGATCATGAAAAAATTACATACTCGATAATGTATAGCATTGAAGTAGAATTACCTTCAAGTCAAGAACAAAACCGAATGAGAATTGGAAGGGAAAGTTCTTGATATGGACTGTTTATTGAGAATAGAAAGAGTGAGAAAATTGGCAGGTGATTTTTTCCTCTTTTTTTATTTTTTATTTTTTATTTTTTTTTTAAAATAACGAAGTGATGAGGTGGTGAAAGGAAGATATATGGTGGTCTGCAGTTCGATATAAACCATGTGATGTTTGGGACAACAAACACAAAAAGAAGTTATAAACTTGTCAAACAAATAAAAACTCAGGGATGTCAACATTGCGACCCAAAAACTAACTTGCGTGGACAGAACAGAAAAGGAAGAGAAAACAGAAAATTATAAGAACTGCATTGATTAACAAATAACTCAACAAAAGTTTAAGCGCAAAACCTAGGAAATGTTTCTGTCTTTGCTTTCCCTTTATTTTGACTAAGATGATAGGAAATACTGCTTAGTTTCAAACAGAACTGGTAAAGAGGTTTCAAAGGGATGGGAAAAACGTGTCCAATCTGCATGGCAATGCATAGAATTCATCATTCCTAACATCTGATCCGTACAAGCTGAACTTTTCCCACCAATGCAAACCACTGTCTTTTCTTGTCAAATCGTTTTCTCGGGAAAGCGAGCAATCCAACACCAAAGCAACTAAGGCAGCCACCATGGTGTGTGACATGAAGATGACAGTCACAATGTCGTTGAACTGAAATCATTCAACAAAAAGTTTTAGCACAATGACAATGTCGAAAATATGACGAAAATACTATTTTATGGTTGAGAAAGCTCTCACCCATCCAGAATGGCTGTGAACATGTCCATGCTCCGATTGTACGTGATAATATTCTCTGAAATATTGTGGTACTGAAATTCCCATGAAGAAAGAGAACCCCAGTATGAATTTAGTCCTGAAACTGTTCAAGTTGCAGAATTGGAGAAATCCGAAACCAGCAGAAGCTGCATATAGCAATAGAGATCACCACTAATCATCTTATACAACTTGTACAGATACAAGGCATAAAAGAATGACAAAATCAGCAGAATGGAAAGGGTTGAGGAAAAAGAAGTTCCATACCAACATAGCCAAATAAAACACAGTACAAAGCTGCTACAATTGGCAGAGGAATTGAAGCGAATACAGCGCCAAACTTTCCTGATCAAGACCATAAATCAGGCATAATGAGAATCTATGTTGAACAGTAATGCCTCTTGTTTCCACACTTTTATGGATGGCACAATTTTGTGGTGAATAAAAAAGGAAAGAAAAGAACATCGGACAAAAATGTGTTCTTTAAAGTGGTAGTATACCTAGTACAGAGAAGAAAATCATGAAGCCAGCTGATATCTGGATGACTCTTCGGCTTCCGACTTTCGTCAGTGCTAATAGACCAGCATTTTCTCTGCACGGCAGCACACAAGGTAAAATGAAAAAAAAAAAAAAGTTAGGACAACTTTCCCTGAGATGGACTTTCTAATTGAATAAAATTACTGCAACAATATAAAGGGAATATGAATCTGTCTTTCAGCCAAGGTTTGAATTGATTACACTGATGCAGTGGTGCCGGTTAGAGAACCGAACATTCCATTGAGTAAGGTCCCAATACCCTGAAAATCAAGAAAGGAGAACAATGAAAGGTCAATGAAGTAAACTTAACAAGAAAATAAAAAATGACGACCCGGATTAGATTCGCCTACCAGCCAGCCAACACCACGGCTAATTACAGAAGGTGGCACAGGCGTGGCACTCCCATATCTTGCTGTGGCAAAAAATGTACCAGTGGACTGCAAATCATGAAAGTAAACCATGAAGCCAAAATTGTACGCAAGAAGCTGATAATTTGAACTCTTTAAGAATTTTTCAATTTGTATAAGACTTTTGAAATATCTGGTAAGTTAGTGGAGTAAAGACCTCAAAGAGAGAAACCAAAGAAGCTGCCATCATTGCGAAAGTCTCTCCAGCATTAAAAGTGGGACTACCCCATTGAAATGGATAAGGCATATAAATCCTGCAGATAACAGTTTTAACATAGTCAAAAGCTCATCAACGACATTACGACAACATAACTGCTGCATATTATATAATGCAGATAAAGAACATTAGTGATATATATATATATATATATATATTGTTGGAGGGTCTCACCAAGGAGCTGTACGGATAAGCCCAGAGCGATCAGTGCGACAACTAATTTGAGTGTTGGGTGGTTTCTTGTTGTACACGCCAGTTGATGTTAAAAACAGTGCATATAACCATCCAATTGAGACGGAGAACAGCAATGAAAATCTATCACATCTGTGTGTTTTTGCTTTCATATAACGAGGAAGATACTGCAAGACCGTTTATTAATTGCTCATCAAGCAATACATACTCGTTTGGAAAAATGAATACCAAAAAGATTAAGAGTGGTAACGACACTTGCCTGTGAGATGAAAATGAAGATGATCAACTCAGGAAGCCCAACTTCAACACATTTTGCGAGCTAGAAGGAGAGAATAAGAGGGACAAAAATGTGTCAAGAAAAACATTGAACTAAAATAGAAAAAGCAGCAATAAAAAGCAATAAATCCAATGAAGAAATTCTTACCGTGGGGAAACCAAGATGATAGAGCCCAATTCCAGCGAAAGTTACGACTGGGACAACAGAAAGAGGACTAAGAAACCTAAACCAGTAATTTAGGAAACAATGATCATGATTCACAAAGATCATATATTAATATCCATAATCCATAATTTGACAAATTAAAAATTCTTAGCAAATTTTACCTCTCAAAAACTTTCAACTGAGATAACCTACCTTACAACATTTCTCCACAAGCCTAGGAAACCAATTAATATCTGAAAACATGCGGTTATGATTATAGCACCTTGTATACCTCTCATTGTTTGTATAAACTTCTGGAAAAAAATAAAAATAAAAAATAAAAAAAGAAGAAGAAATGATAGTGCTGATAAGAATTCTGTTTTCAGGAAAAAAAAAAAAGAAATAATAATAAATAATGAGGATCTTGGACTAACCTCATCAGGGTCTAGAATTGTGGTATATCTTCTGGATAGAACAATAGAAGTTGTGGGAATAACGTATGTATATGAACCCACAACCACAGATGGTAGTCGGGTCCCAAATAAAGATTGTAGGAATGTGCTTAATCCTGAGACAAACAAAGACGTTTGGATCACCTTAGCCTTCTCAATCTGTGACAACAAACACACACCAAAGAATGAATGAATTTAATAACAAGTTTGATAAGAAAGCAAACATGTCACAAATATATATATATATATATATATATAGTTCGTATTTCTTACATCACCACCTCCCATTAGTGGAACTATCATACTCGGAATCAAAACGGTAATACCAAGAGTCAACAGATAGTGCTGGAAACCCAAAACGACAGCTTCAGCTACACGTTATGAAAACACCGTGTATTAAGTTGAAGAACCAAACAATATCATATTTGAACAAAGAAAATTGAGAGAGAGAGAGAGAGAGGACGAACGCCATGGAGGTGGACTGTTAACACAATACTGAACACCGGGTAGTTGTTCCTTGACTGGGTGTGGCTGAAACTCCTCGGCTTTTTTGTTGCCATTATTGTCGTTTCTGTTGTTAGTGTTGCAAATACAGGCTGATTGGGGCATCTCTGTCTTAGCAGAGCACTAGAGAAAGAGCATATGTAGATAAGAGGAAAAAGTTCTATTCTATATTATTAAGGTTTCATGAGTCCAACGTATTTTATTACCCGGGAAAGAAAAGGATTTGGAAAACGGTTACAAATGGTGATATGGTAACTTGATTAATATATCAATTATTGCTGTTAACGTTGGAGGGTGGTCGGAAATATTTGGTGGAAATTCGTAATCTGATAATGATTTATTGCTATAAATGTTGGACTAAAGCAATCACGTTCCATCTGATCAATTCTTTCCATTACTTCTCAAGCCGAGTAACTAAAATGACTAAAAAAATTAAAATGACTAAAAATTTATTTTAATTAGTAATTTTTTAGTGGGTCATTCTAATCATACTATTTATTTTAGTTAAATATAGATTAGTTTTATATTTATTGAATTTAAAATATAAATAATTTCATTAAATTTATAAAAAAAATCTTTACATTTATTAAAGTTAAAAAAATAAAATAATATACAAGTGAAATGACTAATCTCTCTATATTAATTATATTTAACTTGTGTAGAATGCATTTTTTAAAATAGTTAACCATTTAATTAATAATTAGAAAGGAGAAAAATTAAAAAAAAAAGCAGCTAAATCATTATTAATTATTTTAATTAAAATATAAAATAACTAACATAATTAGAATTTATATTTTGCATGATTACTCGAACAAATAATAATTAAGAAACAAAATATTGCCCCAGCGATCGAATTTAAAATAATGAGCAAAGTTTCAAAAACTCGACAGAAATGACATATCTTTCATACCGGGCGTAACTGGTTGGGCAAGTAATTATGGTGACAGTGACTTCGAACGCATGCCAGAAATTTTAAATTCCTTGTAATTTAGAATCGATTTTTTTTCCTAGATATTATCCAGTACTTAGATTTGTATTTTAGTTTACACATAATAACAACTTTCATAATATATATATATATATATATTTAAAACAGTACGAGTAATGAGTCTATAACTCTCATTTTATTAATAAGAAATGAAATCATTTAAATTTAAATTTTAGTGGACACGTATACACACTCATGCACACAATTATTTGAGCTAACATCAGCAAGAATATTATTAATTAAGAACAAATTACACGTCTTCCCCTCGAATTATAAGTCTTGTTACAAAATACCTTTTAAATTTTAATTTTAGTTTTTTTTCCCTCTAAACTTCAACAACTCTTACAAATTTTCCCCCTAAACTAAATTTTTGGTAAAAAAATGTCATGTGAAATGCGAAGCCTAACAAAAAAAACTCCTTATGTTAATATTTTTAACAGAATAACACGTATCACACAAATAATGACCATTTTTGGTGCATAATTATTATATTAGCTCATCCTCGTTTAGTCACACATAAGTGCAATTATGCACTAGGACTTGTCATTTTTTTACTACACTAACTTTCTCTTAATTTTCCAAGGTTCATCAATGGTGGCCAACAACAATTACAGAAGTAAGAATTTAGCAGAGGGGGGAAATTTGCAAGAGTTGCTAAAATTCGGGAGAAAAAAAGCTAAAATTAAAGTTCATAAGGTATTTTGTGATAAGGCATATAATTCGGAAGGAAAACGTGTAATTTTCTTATTTTTTCCTAATCATTAGAAACTTTATCCTCTTAATCTTTTTTTCCTTATTTTTTTGGGGGTCGTTTGTCTTTTATGGTGCAAACAAGACGCTGATGGAGAAGAGAAATATAGTGAAGTCTAATAAAGAGACCTCTGAGAGAGAATGTAGATTGCTCTGGGAGTGAAGAGGCTATTTGGAGCACTCACTGCAATGGTGAACGAGGGTAACTCCGTAGAAGAAGGCTCGAATACTTCTGAAAAAGTATGAAAAAAACTCTTAAAACACTTTCAAGTGGTGGTAGAATAGGATTAAAGAGGATTCTTGGGGGGTTTCTAAGACTGACAATACTTAAATATTATTAAGAATCCCAAGAACTTAAATAAGACTTCAAGTCTTTATAGCAAAAAACTTGAAAGAAAAAAAAACACTCAGAGAAAGAGAAAATATAGTGATTTCTCAAGAGTTTCATCACTCAAGTGAGTCTGATGATGTGTATTGCTTTGTTGAAATGAAGAGAATGAGGGGGTATTTATAGGAGAAAATGAAAGTGCTTGACAACTGCTCTGACGGAGGCTTGAACACTCAATTCCGTTTGGATCAAGACTATTAGCTTCCTTTTTGAGTTTGACAAAAAGATGGTCTAAAAACGGAATGAAATGTTCTGAAATTTCATTATGGAGAGAAACTGATAGCGTGTTGTCGGAGCATTCCATTTGGAGCAAGTATGTCAACTAACTTTCTGAATTTGACAAAAAGACTCATCGAAAATGGGATGAAGGACTTCTAAGAACTTGCTATGAAGGGAAACTAGCAGCGCACTGATGGATCATTGCACACGTCATTCCTTTTGAAGAAAAATCCCAGCTACCTTTCAAAGGAGTCAAAATGACACCATAAAAATAGAAATACTTGGAGGCTAAGTTCTGGATTTTTGGCTGACATGAAATGATTTCAAACCTGAAATTCTTAAGAGTGTACTCAACTTAGTGCTCCGAAGACTTTCCTCTTTAGGGATATGATCGTGTGTCAAACCTTTGTCGGAGATTATTTGTATGAGAATGACTAAAAAGCCATTTCTACTTGCTCGACATTGAGTTGCTTTGGCACCACGTTGCTCTATGGGCGCGAGTGCTCCGAATGGAAGCCTGATATGAAAAGGAGTTAGAGAAACATGCCTAACATGAAAAGTGATCCGTTAGGCATGCCTTGTTGCATGGAAAGCCTTTGGGTTTCTCAAGGCTTGAGCTAAAGGAAATTTTCTGAGGCATGAGACTTGGGCTTTGGGCTTTTCAAAGGCTGAAGCAAAGATTTTTAGGCTTCCAAAGGGTGAAAGTAAGGCTTTTTTTGGGTTAAATTCTCCATCAACTATTCATGTGGCTTAATTTGATTGATTCTAAAAAACCCTCCAAGTGACTTTCGTATTGGATCGGATTAAAGATGAATGGGCATATTCAATCACTCATGACCCGTCAACATCTCTTTAATATGTCTGAAACTCCAAGTGCCTATTTGGAATATATACCCAAATCATGATTTGAGTTCATTGACAAAAACTTTGTGAGAAAAGAAATTTTGAAATTCAAACTCTTTGAGAGATAAAAAATTACTGTAGCAAAATCATGATTTGTGTTTGAGTATAGCTTCCAAACAACTCCAAATTTCACAGGTATAACTACCACCACATCTCCACTTTATGGTATCATTATTTCTAAATCTGCAAACTTGATCTTACCTATCATTTATTTGTTTAGTATATTTGTTAACCAGAGGGGTTGAATTGATTCATTATGCCCAAATTCATATTCTGCCAACTGTGATGCCACAACTTTATCAATACGGATAACGGAAAAAAGATGCGCCATTATGCTAGTAAGATAGAGAAATTGATGATAAAGTTAAACAATCGTCTGTATCGAAATAATAAAGATATATACTTCAAATATATGATAATTTCCAATGTTTATCATTTACTTCGATTATCTTCACAGAATACTTTACCACTAAATACAAGGATCCTTTCTCGCCTCAGAAATGGTATCCCATAAATGTCAAATATTCTCTGCAAAATAAGGGAAAAAAGATTCA
The DNA here is from genome assembly GCF_000414095.1 of Morus notabilis. Taxonomy (NCBI): domain Eukaryota; kingdom Viridiplantae; phylum Streptophyta; class Magnoliopsida; order Rosales; family Moraceae; genus Morus; species Morus notabilis. The sequence goes on from NW_010366182.1 coordinate 101,506, forward strand.
ATCCACTCATCCAAAAAATTTCAGCTAAACAGCTTTCAAAATCACTCAATCAAACAATAAAACTACATTGAACAAACAACATCGAAAGTAAGGACAAAGTGAGCCATCAATATCAGAAGAATTAGCAGACGATCATAAAGCAAGGTAGTTATAAAAGAACTCTTATTAGCTTCTGGGGTCTAGTCTGATCTGGTCGCTTCTTATCCCTAGTTACTGAAGAGAGCATACAAACGTAGATTGGTAATGCTATCTATGAATATGACAGGCCCATTACAAGCAAAATATCAAATTACCAGCAATGAGGAAGTAGATTTCCATTTCTTTTTCTTTTGCAATAACCAAAAGTATACTTTGATAATATAGGCTGAAAACAAAGTGGTTGAAGTACGTTATTTTAAACACCAACTCTTGTAATCCAACACTGAAACCAAAACATATTCATAACCAAATCCAAGAACTAACAAAATAACAATTTCAACAAGTTAAATCACGTCGAGAGTAAGATATAATGCAAAACAGAGGAAGGGGAATTTAAAAATAGAGTCTAGACGGAACATAGAATTAAAAAAAAATAAAAATTGGAAGACAATCCCACTGTCCAAATCACTGGATGAAATACTTCTTTCATGGTAAAAGCTAGAAGCTCGTGTCTGTAAACTAACTGTTCTAAAAGATAACGATTTTTCATATAAATAAACACCAAAAAAGAAGAGAATTTCATGCAAATGTCCTTCTAAAAGCAATCACAATTCACAACAGCAATCTTCAAACAGAAAATAAACATAAAATGCAAATAGAGACAAAGTGTTGCAGTCTAAATAAGAGAGTATTCTCACCAGATACAGCATTACTGCTCTTTGGACTTTGATCCTAGTGTTCGGACCCATTACCATCAGAGACCTCTCCTTTCTTCACCCACACCATTCTACTATCTTTCGGGTTCCATACTTCCCGGTGACCAAATCTCTCAAATCCCAGATAACCATGACTGTGATAAGCACCTCTTCTCCTCAATCCATTACTCCCTCTGCCAATCCCACGATATACTGATGATGTACTAGATTCAGGTCCATTTTGAGCCGCATGATCAAGATTATTGCCCTCTGCCTTAGTTTCACCTCTAGTTCTTCCACTTCCCTGGTTTCTTTTCTCCCCATTCCTCTTCAATCCATAATTCCTGTTTCCAGGCACCCCATTCACAGACAAAGCCCTAAAGTTGGGTTCAATATAAGCCGTCTGATCCAAACCAATGCTCTCTGCCCCAGTCTCACCTCTGGTTCCTCTGCTTCCTTTGTTATTTACCTCAGCATTTTCCCCTAATTCGTCAGTCACCTTCACAATCCCGCCATTCACAGACAGAGCACTAAACTTTGGTGCGTTTTCTGCCCTAGTTTTATCTCTGCTTCCTCTCCTTTTTGGGTTCCTTCTCTCTCCATTCCTCCTCAAACCCTCATTCCTTTTGCCAATTCCACCATTCACAGACGAAGCCCTCGATTTGGGTTCAACATTACTGACCTGATCCAAACTATCGTTCTCTGCGCTAGCTTCACCTTTGCTTTCTCGGCTCCCACTTTTCGGTACGTCTTCCTTCTCAACACTCGCCAATGGCGCCTCCGCCACAACTCCCTCTCCAGCAACCTCCAACTCTGCCGCGAAACTACGCTTCTTGCCCTTCCGCTTCTTCTTTTTGTTCTTCTTCTTCGTCTTTTCTTCTCCCTTTCCCTCTTGATCCGCAACGTCGCCTCCAGCGACCTCGTCCTCCTTCCTCACCGAAGCTTCTCCCCTCAATCCCCTTCTCAACCTCCAACAACTATGACACCGATACTCAGACTCAGCTTCAACTTTCCCAGCCACCGAATCCAGATCTTCAAGCTTCTGCTTCTGCTTCTGCTTCTGGTCTTCCTCCTGTTGTTGTTGTTGTTCCTCTTCTTGTCGTTTTCGCTCTTTCTCTTTGAGCCGACGCTCT
>NW_010366182.1:104948-119747 GCF_000414095.1 Morus notabilis
TTTAAGCCTACTAGAGAATTTTCTTTCTTGTAAATGTGCCTTAACAAAATTTTTGGTATGTTTGAAGAAAATAGTGTAACAAAAAAATTAAATTTAAATTTTTATGAGAGAATACACGGTAGGAGAATTTGAGTTGTTCTTTTCTTTCTTTTTGAAAAAAAAAAGATCCCTTAGGCTCTTTAATCGCTTGCACAACGGACTATCAGCTTAGTGCTAAAAAAACCCTCCTCATAATTGCGTTTTAGCATGAAAATATCGATATTTACGGAAATATTGATACTCAAGTTTTAGAAAATATCAATAGAAATATCGATGTTTGTGAAAATTAATGTAAAATATATATATTCATACTAAAATACTTTATTTTCAAATGAGATTTTAAGAAATAGATAATAATATATTAGTTAGATGAGACTCTCAATTAAAGTACTAATTATTTGATAAATATGACATAGTAAAGAGCGATTATAATATTATAAGTACTAAACACGCGTTCAAAAATTAAGTAAAAAACAAAACAAGAAAAAAAATGAAAACAAAGAAAAGAATGATAAGTTAAGATAAAAGATAGAAAAAAGTAAAAACAAAAAACAAAAAACAAAAAACAAAATAATTGTTATATTTTCGGAAAGTAAATTGAAAAATACATAAAGTTACAAAATTTTATATGAAATATCAATATTTTTACGAAATTTTTGTAAAATTTTCATGATATTTGCTCATTTAACAGTACATTTTTTCTTTCCAAAAATAGATATTTTCATAAGAACATCGATAGTAACGGAAATTCTCGTAAAAATTTTAGGATATTGTGCAGACAAAATACTATACCCATATTTTCATATCCGTACTTTCAAAATACAAAAATTTCAGTAAAAATGTTGATTTTTTCATCCTTAATTTCATTTTAAGCCTAGACTCAATGGCAGAACTAGCCTCCGACTTCAATAAAGTATAGTTTCGTTTTTTAAGAAATAAACAAGAAATATCTATCACAATTTTTCAAAAGCTAGTGAGAGAAGCACGTGCAAGGCATGTGCTTGCTTTGATAATGTAAATTGTGAACCAAATATGTACCAAAATAAGCATGATCTATTGACAGGTATATCATAATGTGCAATATTATCATTGTTAAGAGAGTTTCTTATTTGTTGACGTTTCTAATCTGCATGTTGTGATTGTTTACTCTGAATATGTTAGGAAGCACCAGCGAAGCAGTTGAAAAGAGAGTTACCCAAATTCGAAGGCTTGTTGAGGCGCACTTTGTCAGAAAAATGGCTTGAAACCTCTTTTTTTCATAGTACTATTTTGAGGTTCGATTTTGAGTAGAATTTACTTCGTATTAGTGATGACTCAATTTGAAATTGTGTTATCCATTGTGAAGAGATCGAATGATATATTTGTATGCTCAAAATAATGAATGAGTGAATAAGAAATTGACTCTTAAAGTGCTCCCATAAAAACAAAAAATAAAAACTAAAGAAAAATTTTTACGAGGTTGGGAAGTCTCTTGTCCTACATTGGAAATAAACAAAGCCAATTATCTCCCGTGAGCCCTATAAAACCCCCCACTCCTCATTGGAGACACACTAGAATTTTAAAGTTCTCATCTCCTGTGAGGAAAAGTTCGCAGGAATAACATTGTTGTGCGTCGTTGCTACTACTGAGTGAACTGTGTGATACACAAGCTTTAGTATTTTTTAGTTCAAAAGTTTTATATTTTTTTCTGTAATATATATCTATGTTGTCATTTTTTTCATTGTTGAAACTAATATCATATTTTTATGTACTCTGTTCATCTATATTATATATTTTGCCTCTTAACTTACTTTTATTATATTGTAGCAGAAATGTTACTAGCCAGCTAATAGGAAGATGAGAGTTCAAAGTAGATATAAGATATTCCTAGCTATTGTCACATCATCTGGGGATGAAGTTACAGAACAGAAAAATCAACGATAAAAAGAAAATGAAGAAATCACATACAATTCTTAATCTAATTTTTATAAAAATCGCCAACTAAATGTAGCAACTTGTCATAAGTTATGGTGTCCAATCCATAATAACTTTTCAACATGATAAAAAAATATCTCTCTATTTATCTCTCTCATTCTTTCCACTACAAAAATAATTCAACCTTATAAAATTTTGATGATTAGTTTGACAAATTACAATAAGTCATAGTCATTTAATAATTCACAAATCATACTACAAATTTATAAATAATAAATTATCTTATTGTGGATAGATTATAGATTCAACAAACGCAAAACCCACAACAGTTTAGAATTTCTTATTCTTTCAATTATATTTGAGACAAAAAAAAAATATCCTTTTAAAGTGCATGAGTCTGGATTTTTACACTTAATTCTTAATTGATATGCTTTTTAGTCAAATACTATATTCGTCAAAGGAGTATTAATTAAGAGTAAAGGGTTAAAATACAGATGATGCACTCTAAAAGTAAGTTGAGTAATTTTCTCTTTATATTTTACAAGACTAATGGCATGTTTAGTTCACGGGTTCAAGTCAGTAATTTTGATTTTACATTTAAATTTTGTGAGACAACCCATTGGCAGAACTCTTTTAGTTCAATTTTTTTTTTGTTTTTGTTTTTGTTGAGAGAGCAGAATTAGAATCATGAATTCAAGTCAGTGAACCAAGCGATGCTTATAATCCTAATAACAATTAATAGTGCAATCGGGAAAAAAAATAAAAGGATTAATTTCATAAATGCCCCTCCGAACTTTGTACCTTATTTCAACATCCTTGAATTTTAAAAATGGTTCATTTCACCTTCTAAAGTGTGTGCCTCAGTTCAAAATGCCCCTTACATTTATAAAACTAACAAAATAATGACATGATACTACTTATGTTTTTATACATTCTCCTAATTGGTAGGTTCAATTTCCAAAAATTTTATTAAATATTTAATACTTAATTAAAAGCACGGGTGCACGACGGTTGGTATGAACGGTTATTGGGCGGTTTGAGCAGTTTTTTTTTTCTTGACGGTTTTTGAAAAGTCCAATCCATAACTGCCCAAATCTTAAGCAGATTAGGCGGTTTTTTTTTTTTACAGGTATATTAGGCAGTTTATTGGGCGGTATGAATTTAGTACCTATTGTTTTTGAACTATTAAATTAGAAATTAAACTTTTATAAACTTAGCTACTTATATAAGTATACATATTGTATAGGCATTTAAATTCATTTTTATAGATTCAAGAAGAACAATTAAATATTGCACATAGTTATGGTCATTTCCCCAAAACCGTTGATCTAAACGTGAGGCTACAAAAAAAAATGAAAATGTAATGTTGTTAACTAATTACTAAAAAATATAAAAAATAATTATTATTTGAAACCACTTGTTGGTGTAAAGTCTTGAAGCTTATAATATGTAAGAGTTGTAGGAAAACACATACACAAATATACATGCAAAAGGTGTAAATGTAGATACATAGTTAATGAAAGCTAATAAAATGAAATTAATAGTAGCATAAATAGTACAATCGCACAAGTTTCTAAAAAGTAATATTCAAATAAATTAAATTTGAAATCTAAATCATAAAATGTTAAAATAAGTAAATAGTCAACACTCACCATATAAAATCCTATAAAAAAAATATACATACATATATGATAAACAGACATGGTGATTTGAAACTGCTCAAAATTATATAAACCGCAACTATCCGTCTATGAGTGTGGATTGTAACCGCATTGCCTAAAAAATAGTGGATTGTAGCCTAAACCCATCCATAGCGGGCAGCGTAGGGCGGAGCGATTAGAGCGGTTTGCCCTTTTTTTTTTTGTGCGCCCCTAATTAAAAGACGGATCAAAATCAAAACAAAGTAATATATCTGAATTAATTAAAGAACATTTTAAAAGTTAGACATCAAAGTGTGATTGAGAATAAACATGAGGAACTACTTATAGAACTAACCCAAAAAATAATGATATAGGGCTCAGGTTTTGATGAAGAGCTCGCATGACTCTCCAAGACACAATGTTGGGGCTTTCTAGAGGTGGATTCTTATGAATTGGGACAATCCGTTGTATCCTAGGCAGCCATGTGGAGCTGCTAATCATCCATTCTGATTATCACATTGTCAGTTTTGCAAATTTATCCGTTCATCATGTGATTGAAATTACACATTTAAATTCATAATACATATCCGGTAATTGTGCTTTTCTTAATCAAATATTGTTAAATTTGATTTATATATCTTTTAATAATTATGCATCTCAATAAAACTGATATACATGTTTTTTTTTTTTCGAATTTAAAGTGATTTTATAGCAAATATTTATTGACATATGCAATGATCAATAATTCGTCGGTACTAAAAATTTACTTATGCTAATTGATTATACACGAGAAATAAAACGCAATTGTTGGTCTTAGTTACTTTTGGAAAAAGAGTGGGAGAAGGGAAGAGTTCTCGAAGAGGAAACGAATCAAGTATTATGTCTTATATGAGGAGACAAATGAGATGCTTATTCCCCTGCTTTGGAATGCACTTAATGTTAACTTTCACACTCTCACCCCATTTATTTTTTATTATAAATTAATACTCATTAAAAAAATTTAAATGTTTAAATTTAATTATATTTATTCATGCTTGTAGTTGCATGTATGCTCATAGAATTCAGATTTTTTGTTTAATTTTTAATGTCTTAATTAATATCTAATTAATCATGTTATGTTACATTATTGCATGATACATAAAAAAATTAGTTAAAAGTAATTTATTTTTTTTAAACAACGTGATTTAAGATGACTAATTAAATATCAATTGAGAGGAAGATCTGGGTTGAGCTCGAAGATGCAAAAGATTTATTACGGAGAAACGACACGTCCCTCGTACTAGTGACAACATAAACGGTAAGAACGGGGCTGGTGCCAAGTGCTGATAAAAGTAAGAATTTTTTCTTCTTTTTTTTTTTTTATTTTAAAAAAAAAAAACGAAGTAATAACTTTTTTCTTTTGAAAAATAAGGGTCAAAAACACTCTTGGCAATTTCACTCATTTACCACGCTTCTTATATACGTTGGACTGATGTCGGATTTAAAATGAATTTGGATTGCATTTATTTTGCAGACAAACCCTGAGAGTGAAAGTGAGATAAAATGTCCCGTGAAGCCGCACTGGGAGCGAGACTTGGCAGGCGGCAGATGCACCACAGCGGCGGTGGCAGCCCAGAAAGGGCACGCCTCCCAAGGCCAAATACCACGTTTTGGCAATCTCCCCCAGCATGGGCCACGCGTTTACTCCATTTCCTACCCTGTCCAACCAAAAGTGTTTTTTAAAGTTTTCAATCTAACCCAAAACAGGCTCACCCTCCAATCAGATTCCTTCCGTTGCATGCAACCGGAAGATAGTCTTCCACCACGTGTAATGAATCCAAACTTGACCGACTCAGATGATGGCAAATAGGCAAACTCAAACACTCTTCCTAAATCCGAGACTTTTTTTATTTTAAAAGGGAAAAAAAAAATGAACAGAAAATTACTTCACAAAACGACCAAACCAATCGTGATAGGTGTAGACACGCATGGCGGCCCAGACCCACACGCGTTGCGACGACAGGGCCAATTTTGGGTTGTGGATTCATGCACCTGATTGGCGTGGAGAGATGTACTCTCTCTCTCCTCTCTCTCTCTCTAAGAAAGAAGGCGCTAGCAGTAGGAGTAAAAGTTAGGAGGGCAGTGAATGGAGGGGCTCAGTTGTCAAAAACAGGGATTAACTATTTCGACGGTTCTTGTTATGTGTAAGCTTGCATGGACCCACTCAAGGGTTTGAATTCCCACATGTCATTATCCTAAGCCTCACAAACACGTACCCACCAGTACAAAATCCAAGTGTCACTTCCTCCTCCCTCTTTGCTTCATGTTGCCCTTCTCTCATTGGCCAATTCCCACCGTTAAAAAACCTCTCCTTCACCTCCTTCTTTATCCTTCTCCGGTCACAGAACCATTTCACTTTTAACCCTCCTCTGTCTTCTTTCTTCTTCACCACAATTTCCTTCACTATCATATTTCAGAAAAACTCCATATCATCAGCTTCTCTCAGGGGGCTGTTTCTTAGTCTTTGGCCACCATGATCAAGACCCTCAATCCATACGCCACCACGGCGAAAACTGCCGAGATCATGTCGAGGTATAGGCCCATAGCACCGAAGCCAGAGACACCCACAAGCCCCACAAGCGAGACAACGTCCACATCACAGAAGATCAGGCAGTCCCCTTATCTGAGAAACCTCTGGCCCCAGCTGCAAGCCAGGCCCACCAGAACCAGAAAGAGGGGCCGAGCTGCCCTGTCTCCGCCGAGTCTCAAGCGGCAAAGAACCAACAACGCTCTTGGCCTCACTCCTCCTTACAACCACCTTCCTCCCCTGCAAGGCTTCTCCACTCACGGCCTTCAACAAATTCCCACCACAAGCCTCACCTTGGAGAAGCCCGCCGCAAATTTAGTCACTCTTCCTCTTCTACCGTCAACCCCCATTGTCACCAACCAAGCTGCGGTATCGGAGCTCGACTGGATGAAAGCTTGTGGAGAAGAAAAGCAGCTCATAGACCTGAACACAGTGGCGGAAATTCCAGAGGAAAAGGATCTCCTGCAACAACTACAGCGGGTTCCGGTTCCCGCGACCGTGATAGCACCTCAGCCGGTTCGGCCGGTGGGGTCCAGCATATGCGTCCGGTGCATCAGTGAGGACCCCAAACTGGCTTCACAAGCAGCCCAAGCTCCCAAGAAACCGGAGGAGGTCGAGGAAGAGGTCGAGTCCGAGATTCTCCCCGCCGTCATATCGGATTCCAACAACAAAGTGAGGATGGCGAATTCCGCTTACAAAGAGATGGTGGGTCAGCCCGAGTGTTCGTGGCTCGATTCAATGATGACCAGTTCATGCAAGAGAATCGGCGGGGAAGTGATCCTGCAGCTTTCCGATTCCAGAGTGCCGATTTCCTCAAATGGGTTCTCTTGCTGGGTGAGGATAGAATGGGGTAGTGATGAGAATAAGAACTCCGTTAATGCTTTCTGTGACGTTATAAGGCTGTCCTGTGAGTCCAAAGACTACGTCTTCACTTGGAGGTTCCACATCCACCATACCAGAGAAGCTTCTCAATCAAGCTGTAATGTATGAGTTTGTGTATAATGTACATATATTAGCTTAGTTTTGTTTAGTTAGCTAGAAAATTCTGCACCTTAGTCTGCTAAATTGTAATTGTATGTCTTCAACATCGAGTATAGTTCTATTAGATGTTGTTTTTAGTGTCCCAGACCTCGCTCTTCAAAAGAGGCAATAAGTATGTGATAGTGTGAAATTTATATTATTCATAAGCTTGTCCATTACATTTATTTACAAGAGGGAAGCGCATTACAAAACACACAGAAGATACTGATACTATGATATTTCATTGTTTACACCAGTAACAAACAGATGACAGATATACATATATATATATATATATATATATATATATATATATACTGTGATATTTCATTGATTAACGCTAACATCCTCACAAACCCCAAGACGGGAATTTTTAGCACCAATAGTAGGATCTTCCAAATGTTCGAGTTAATCGTCGCCAAGAGTAGGGATATTCCAAATATGCGAGTTAAGCATCGTCACTCTTTGAAGTTGTCTGCATATGATTGGGGCTGGATAAAATCCAAACGGAAAACGTCAGCAGTCGGGGACAAACAAACCAAACCAAAACCATAATTTTATAAAAAGAACCACAAACAATTTTTCCCTTAGCAAAAAAATTAAAATGCGAATACTCTTTTGTATTATTTTATTGTTTAGGCTCCGTGATGTGATGGGAAGTAGGGGAATAGAAAGAATATAGAAGATTATAGTAATCTTCATATTATTTGGTTGAAAGACGGAAAGAGTTGAAAAGATAGATTATATTGTTTATTTTATTTTTTAAAAATAAATAATTTATTTTGAATGATAGAAAAGTAATTTTATTTAAATTGAAGTGGATTGATAATTTAAAATGATTTTATTATTTTTTTAAAATAAATAATTTATTTTGGAGGTTAAAAAGGTAATTTTATTTAACTTTAAGTGGATTTATTAGATCTTTCGTTGATGAAATGATAAGTTCGGAAGGAGACTTTCTCTTTATATTTCCTTTTCTTCATCTTACCAAATAAAGAATTCACCCTTTTCCTTTACCACTCTTCTTCCATCCTTTTCTCTCCCTCTAATGAAATTTCACCCTTTTCCTTCACTCTTCTTCCACCCCTTTCTCTCCCTCTAATGAAATTTAAAATGATGGATTCAAAAGGAGACTCTTCCTCCATATCTCCTCTCCTTTATCTTATCAAATAAAGGAATTTACCTTTTCCTTCCACCACTCTCCTTCCATCCTTTTTCCTCTCTCTATCTCTGCCTCCTCTACCAAACATAAGGTTATGAGTTGTAACTAGTTAAACCAGGGAAGGGGGAAGGTGGTGGTGGGTGGGATGGGGAACAGGTAGGTACAAAAGAAAAAGCTTGGAACCATATTCGTTTATTTACTTGAAAAGCTTGTAATTATGGTTCCAAATATACCGTCTCAAAGAGGAATCTTATTTTTCCTTTTTTTTTTTAATCCCACCCTTCAACGGGTGAAGAGGTGGTATGGATCACCCCGGTGCGTTAAATTATTTTAGATCTCGCATTCTGCTTTTTTTTAAAAAAAAAAAAAAAAAATTATAACAATTTAGAGCTAAAAACTGTTCACAATGAAAATCAAATAGCTTAAAATGTTTACTAGTCTGCAGCTTCAAAAGTGCCCCGAATCCCGATAACAAAGTTACAGTGCCGTCCTATTTTGATGAAATGTCAAGTTTCAGTGATTAGTGATCAGTGAAAAGCCAGAGAAACATCACAAACCTTTAGAAGTGGGGTATGACGCTTTTTGACCTGCACACAAGATGAACACGGCAATCGTGTACAAGATGATGAATAACCAACTGGTGAAAACTTTCAAAATCAAATCAGTGTAAATCAAAGAGCAGGGTAACATATTCAACACATATCTAACAATGCCTTTTAGTACAACAATACTGTTTTCAATTAAGCTTTGCGTATGTATTATAATAAAGGTAATCAACCCATATGTCTTATTAGTTATTATGAAGACACTATAACTAGGGGAGAATTTAGTTCCACAGAAGAAGAACAACTTGAAGGAGTCCATACCACGTAATCCCAACCGTATTACTCGGCAATTGCTTTCGCAGCTTCTTCACTGTCAAAACTTAATGCCGCTTCACCAACATTAGCATATGGGTCCCCTGTGGAAGTCCCAACCCATCAATGGATTTTCCCACCTGAACGTATCTCAATCAAACGAAATAAGGTGAGGAAAACCACCTAATATTAACGAACAAAGGTTCAATAAAGCTTCTTCTGGGAAGATAAATCTTGTTAGAATAAAAGCATTTGCTTTCTTTTCCTCCCGCTTTAGTGTTTATGGCTTGTGCGCACACACATACCAGCCTCATAAAACATAAATAAGACTTGTCTAGTTCCGAAATGGAAGGATAAAACAAAATTGTTGAGCGCCAATTTTCTATAAACTAGTCTTATAATTGCAAACGGTCTCCTGCATTTGAATCCCAATCGACATAATTTAAGAAGAAAAGAAAAATACAAGTAATTTTCTTCGGGAAAAGCTTCAAATCTGACATAAAAACTGTCAATAGACAAAGCACACATACTTTTGTGTAGACAGGAAATCAATTTTCAATTTCCCAACTTTTCCAAAACCCTGTTGTGAAAGCTGTTCGGGCAGGTGAGTAAATCACAACCTGAAAATTCAGTGAAAACCATTTCAAATATGTTCGGAACCTAACTCAGAAAATCAGCCAAAACACCAATACCACACTCACACACACCCGAAACAACAAGAAAATAAGAGTAATTAGAGAGAATTTTATTAATCAAATCAGCTAAGAACACCAAATTATACTGAAATATAAATGATAGATCGGAGATTTCGAGCTCTTCGGCACTCCCAGCCGTTCCGGCAACACACCCAACACTCAAAAGATAAAAATACTCACTGCCTAAACCTACTGCCCTTCCCCCATTCAAATTACTCCCAGATTAGCCTCCTTGTCACGTCAACCCATCCTAGCCACTTTCAATATTTTCCCTTAGGCCCCTAACTCTGTGTTTTCTACCCGTTTTGCCCCTCCTAGAAGTGTAAACTTGCTTCAAAACCCCCCTCTCGAGCAACCTTGTCCCTAAGGTTGAAGTCGGGGAATTGTTGGTGGAGGGCGGATAGGGGTTCCCAAGTTGCCTCCCATTCAGGCATACCTTCTCATTGGACGAACAAGTCCAAGTCATGTGGCCCTCCCTCTCAAGCTCGTCATGCGCGTAAGATGGCCGCGGGGCGGACTAGAAGCTCGAGCTCCTCTGGAAGATGCGGCAGCAAGGGGGGGGCAGTTGGGGGGTCTCCCTTGAAGGCTTTGAGTTGGGAAACATGGAACACCGGGTGTATGCGAGCATCCTCCGGAAGCGAAAGACGGTAAGCAACATTGCTAATCTTCTCAGTGACCTCAAAGGGACCATAGTAGCGGGGTGCCAACTTCTCGTTGAACTTATTGGCCAAGGATTTCAGCCGGTAGGGCCTAAGCTTGAGAAGAACAAGGTCGCCCGGTGCGAAGTGCACATCACGGCGGTGAGCATCGGCAAACTTTTTCATGGTTTGCTGTGCCCTCTCCAATTGCTCCTTGAGCTCATCCAACATGGAGTTACAAAGCTGCATCTGCTTGTCGATTTCAATATCCAAGGAAGGAGTATCTTGGAACCAATATAACACTGGGGGGGTCCCGACCATAGACGACGCGAAAAGGGGTATACTTAGTAGAAGCATTGTATGTGGTATTGAACCAATACTCCGCCCACGGAAGGAACTTCAGCCACAATTTCAGTTTCACACCAGCAAAGCACCTCAAATAAGTCTCCAGACAATGGTTCACCACCTCAGTTTGGCCATCGGATTCAAGATGATAGGCGGAGCTAGTGTGCAGCTTGATCCCTTGGAGCTTGAATAGCTCCCGCCAAAATGTACTCATGAATATGGGGTAATCGTCACTAACAATCGATCGAGGAACCCCATGAAGCCGCACAATCTCTCGGACGGACAATTTGGCCACCAATTTCGCTGAGAACGGATGTGTGAGGGCACAGAAATGGGCATACTTGGATAATCTATCAACTACTACAAAATAGTATCCCGGCCTTCCAACTTAGGCAGCCCGCCGATGAAGTCCATCAAGATGTCCCCCAAAATTTGGTTTGGGATCGGAAGAAAAAAGTTTGGGATCGGAATAGGTTGCAAGAGGCCCGCGGGGGACAACGCTTCACTCTTGGCACTTTGGCATGTCACACATCGGGCCACATAATCGCAAATCTCCTCCTTCATTCCCGACCAAAAGAGGTTACTTGCCATCCATTTGTAAGTGCGGAAATACCCCGAATGGCCGCCGATCACCGAATCATGGAACTCATGCAATAAACGAGGGTTCCAAGGGGATGCTTTTGGCAACACTACCCTTTCTTTGTAGAGTAACAACCCTTCCTTCAAACGAAACTCCTTTCGCACCATTTCCCCGTCTTGCAACTTGGCGATCACCCCCTCGCACCACTCATCCGCTCGCTGCCCCCGCTTCACATCCACCAAATGGGGCACAGAAATGGCCGCTAGGTCCAAGGTTCGCTCCTCTCCCCTCCTTGATAGTGCATCCGCCACCCTATTGGCTGCCCCTGGTTTAAATTGGACCTCAAAGTCATAGCCCAAAAACTTCGTAACCCAACATAATTGTTCCGGTGGAAGCATCCCTTGATCCATGAGGAATCAAAGACTTTGTTGGTCGGAACGAACCACAAAGTGGCATCCCAACAAGTAATGGCACCACTTTTGGATGGCAAACACCACCGCCATCAACTTCCGCTCATAAACTGATTCACCCGGCTTGCCTTGGTGAGTGCCCTACTAAAGAAAGCGATTAGTTTGTCTTCTTGCATGAGCACTGCCCCAAGAACAGCCCTCGACACGTCCATTTCCACTACAAAAGGCTTGGTGAAATCGAGCATAACCAATACCGGAAGGGTAGTCATAGCCTCCTTAAGGACCTCAAAGGCTTGCGCTGCCGCTTCTCCCCATTCGAAGCCTCCTTTCTTGAGCAAATCGGTAAGAGGACGAGCTATCTCTCCATACCCCCTCACAAAACGCCAATAATACCCGGTGAGGCCCAAGAATCCACGCACATCACGCACATTCCGAGGTGTCGGCCAAGTAGAAATGGGCGTGACTAGTGCTGAAACTTTGGACGGGCCACCTGTGACCACCGAAAAGTCCGAATTGCCCGATGACCAAACTCGATCTCCCCGAATTTTTGGGTTGCTCGACCCGACTCGAAAATTACCATGAACGGGCTTCGGGCAGAGGATGCCTGCCCGATGCCCAACCAGCTGCCCGATTTTTTTTTTTATATTATATTTTTATGTTGTTGAAATAAGTATTTGTACAATTACAATGTGTATATTACAATTTGAAATATGAAATGAACACTGAACACACGAACGAACTATATAAAAAAAATTACTTCTTCATTGATTTTTAAATTTGTAATTCATGATTGCCTCATTAAAAACCTTACCAAGAAAAACCCAATTGGGATAAAAACTTGGTAAGAAAAAAAGAGTGCAATCATTGTGGGACGAATTACAAATTTGATGAACTTACAAAGTCTATACAAGATTACAATAAATACTATACAAATTCGAAATTACAAAGTAAATAAATATTTACAAAGAAATTATCAAGATCAAGCAGAATGATCATCTTGAAAATTAAAAGTTAATATATTAAATTCATCGATCCATTCTTGGTTTGCCGGTGAGATTGTATCGTGTAAGCGTTGGTCGAAACGGTCCCAATCCTTGATGCACACCAAAGCTTCAACAATATCCTGCTGCAATGCGTTTCTCCGTTCTTCAAGTATTCGGCCGGTTGTACTGAATGCTTGTTCGGCTGCAACAGTGGAGACCGGGATTGAAAAAATATCCATTACCAATCGTATTAGGATCGGCAAAGTTAATGCTCGTGCCCTCCACCACTCAACCAAATCAAACACCTCACTACTGTCTACAACTAAGCTCTCACTCAGGTACGCCATTAACTCATTGAATCCGCCGCCACCTCTTGATGAAGATCCACTTCCACTCCCAGATTCTTCTTGACCTTAACTCGTCGTCGTCGTCTTCTTCTTCTTCTTCTTAGACAACTCGAAAACATTCAAGAATGAATGCGGATTGTCGTCTCGTTGTTGCGATTGTTCAACACGAGGTGTGTTTCTAAACCTACTTTCGTAAGAGATATATAGAGAATATATTTTTTCCTTTATAATAGGAAACTGGTCAGTAGTGCCTATAGCTAAAAATTCACCTAAGTTATCTAATACACTTTCTAAACCTTCTAATTTTAATTTAGGGTAAAAAATAACACTGAAATCATACAACATGGGTAATTTAGACCAATATTTTTTAAATTTCTTTTCCATAGAGGCGATAGGAACTCCTAAAACCTCATATGTCCTAAATTCACTAAATAAAATAGACATTCTTAAAAGTTCTCCTAATGCTAATGGTGAAGTTGGGTAATAAGTTCCACTAAGCTTTAAGGTAACTTCATGAAATCTAGCTAAAAAGTTATACAAAAGTTCGGCAATTTGCCAATCAGTTTCATCTATAAATCATGTTCCTAATTTTGCACTAACATAATTTGTTATAGCATCTTTATAGGGGATGCATTGTTCAAGCATTATGTAAGTGGAGTTCCATCTTATGGGCATATCTAAAGCTAATGCTCTAGGATTTTGATTACATGCTTATAGAAATTTAAACCAATCTTGTATTCTTTGATTACTACCTTGAATCCAAGCAATGTTATCTCTAATTTTTTTAATATGACCCGACATTGATTTTAAACTGGACTTTACTATTAAATTAATTATATGACATGCACAACGTTGGTGGAAAATATCATTATTACTGAATAAACTTAAATCATTTTCAAAAAGTTCTATTGCTTTAGTATTCGCAGTTGCATTATCTAATGTTATGACCATTATTTTATCTCTTAAACTATATTCATCAATAACAGATAAAATTGTTATATATTAAATTGGCAGTATGTGATCCTATAACACATTTAAAACCTAAGATTCTCTTATCCAAATCAAAACCTTTATAATAATGTCCGGTTACAGCTAAATAATCCTTGTTGGCAACGGCGGACCAAATATCCGCCGTTAACGCAAAGCAACCACTAGTAGAGTGTAAAAGGTTGATTAATGCTTCATTTTCTTGTTTATATAATTTTAATACATCTTTCCTAAGAGTAGTTCTAAAAAAAAATTGTGCATTAGGATTATGTACAATTTTAATATAACGTTGTCAATTTCTTTGTTCAGGAAAACTTAGTAGTTGATCTAATGTAGCTATTAATCGTGCCTTAGACCGCCGATTTGGCAGTCAAACGATAATTGCGTTTGGTAGAGCTGATCTCCGCCTCCTTACTTTTGAAGACACTTTTCAGATTGTCTTCTTAAGTGTGTAGTGCCGTGAATAGTGTTACCTTGTAATTTCTCACCACAATATTTACATTGAGCTATGTATTTAATGTTACCGTTATTGTCGACGTCCTCGAATATGTTGAAGTGCTCCCAAACTGCTGAGGTGCGATTGCATTTCTTCTTAGAACTTGCAACACTTGCACTA
>NW_010366182.1:119789-128695 GCF_000414095.1 Morus notabilis
TGCCACCACCATTGCGTCCCCGACCTCTAGTACGTCCACCAGGGGTTGGATTTGCAGTTTGATCAGCAACTTTTTCCATAGTTTGCGATTCCTGCGATTGAAAAACATTAGGAAATTGCCCTTCTTCGATGTTGAATTGGGCATCAATGGGAATATCACCACCATAACCAGAAGAATCCATTATGAAAAATAAGAGAGATTGAGAGCGCTTTGAGAGAGCTTAAGAGAGATCGAGATTTGAGAGAGATTTAAGCGAGATTAAGAGAGATTTAAGAGAGATTAAGAGAAATTGAGAGAGATTAAGAGAAATTGAGAGAGAATGAGAGTTTTGGGGTGAGAAAAATGGTTGGGGGGAGGGGGGTAGTTATAGGAAAATTTTTGGGTTGAAAAAAATAATTTTTTCCCCAAAAATTCGGGTCCAACGGCTACACAATTTTTGGGCAGTTCGGGCAAAAATCGGGCAGTTCGGGCAACGACACAAAATCCGACCGTTGGGTTCAAAAATTCGGGTTCGGGCAGAAGACCTTTTTTTTTTCAAAATTCGGGCATTTTTCGGGCTAACGGTAAAAAAAAATCGGGCATTTTTCGGGCACGGGGCAAAATTCGGGCAACGGTCACAAAAAATTCGGGCAATTCGGGCAAAAATTCGGGCAGCTTCAGGTATTGCCAGAAAATTCAAAAAAAATCCGGCGAACGGCGGGAGACGGCTTCTCCACGGCGGCGGCCTGTCGGGGGGCTTACTCTTTTCGGGCTACCCGAGCCCGTGCCCGAAGAAAAGCATTTTTGGGCGGCGAGAGGGGCCTGCCCGCCGTGCTCGAAAATTTTCGGGCATCGAGCAGGCCCACCGCCCGAAAGTTCAGCACTGGCCGTGACTTTGGAGGGGTCTGCCGCCAGTCCTTCTCCCGAAATTATGTGGCCGAGATACTCTACCCTTGATCGGCCAAAAATACACTTCTTCTTGTTAGCATATAGCTTTTCTCTTTCCAAAATCTCCAACACCTTAGTCAAATGCTCCCTATGCTCCTCCAAGCTTTTGCTATACACCAAAATATCATCGAAGAACACAAGGACGAATCGGCGAAGGTATGGTCAAAATACCGAGTTCATTAATGCTTAGAATGCCGCCGGGGCGTTGGTGAGGCCGAATGGCATCACTAGGAACTCATAGTGGCCCTCGTGTGTCCAAAAGGCAGTCTTCTCCACATCACCCTTGAGGACCCGAATTTGATGGTATCCCGCCCTCAAATCCAACTTTGAGAATACTTGTGCTCCATGGAGCTCATCAAGGAGCTCGTCGATCACCAGAATAGGGAACTTATCCGGGACCGTTACTTGGTTTAAAGCGCGATAATCCATGCAAAAACGCCAAGTACCATCCTTCTTTTTCACCAAGAGCACCGGACTCGAATAAGGGCTACAACTAAGCCGAATTATCCCCGAAGTCAACATATCCGTCACCAACCGGTCAATCACCCCCTTTTGAAAATGTGGATAGCAATAGGGTCGGACGTTGGGAAGGTTCGCCCCATCCTTCAATACGATACAGTGATCCTGAACTCTCTTAGGGGGCAGCCCCTTAACCTCCTCAAAACCTCCCCCGAACAGCGTCAACACTCCCTGTAGCTCCTTGGGAATTGCTTCAACAACCCCTTCCTTGCCATCTCCCACTACCTCACAAACTTCTAGCAATACTCCTACTGGGTGAGGCCCGAGAGATCGAGCCATCGAACGTAAGCTTGCAGGCGTGTAGCATAAAGAGGGGTCTCCTGACCAACTCACCCACTCCTTCCCCTCCTTAAACTTCATCGTGAATCGAGACCAATCCGCTCTCACCTCTCCCAATCTACGCAACCACGTCACTCCTAACACCACATCGGCACTTCCTAACTCAAATGGGAAAAAATCCTCCACCACCTTGTAACCTTGAATCATCAACTCTACTCCCCGGCAAACACCTTGTTGTCTGATACACACTCCGTTCCCCACTTGCACACCACACCTAACCGAGGAATCACAAGGCAGCCCCAACTCTTAGACCACCAATTTCGACACAAAACTGTGAGAAGCTCCACTATCCACCAACACTACCACCTCCCGCGAACCAATCCATCCTTTGACTTTCATGGTTTTCACAGAGTTTACTCCCATTAGAGAGTTAAGATAGAGATCTACCTTCTCTACCGCTGAGTCTTCATCGGAGCCTTCCTCCTCCTTGACTTCCCCTTCTATTTATGAATCATCTTCAGTCGCCAACAGAATTTGGAGTTGCTTGTTCTTACAACAGTGCCCGAGGCTAAACTTCTCATCGCATTTAAAGCAAAGCCCACGGGCATGTCATTGTTGCATCTCCTCCTCCGACATCCGGCGGTATCCCCCTGCACCACCACCCGACGGACTAGAAGCCCCCAACAGGGAAGCTCGTCCCCTTCCAACATCCCCCAATTCCCGGCCGGTGTTGGATCGAAGGGAGCTCCCCGGAAACGAAGGCCGGCTGGTGGTACCATCATTGAACGAATAGGACCTTCCCAATCCTCCAACCCGTCCACTCTTCCACTGCCCCATTCTCTCCACCGCCTCATTTCGATCCTCGATTTGTTGTGCTATCTCCATCACTTCTTGGAGAGTAGCCGGTTTATGCATCTTCACCTCCGCTCTAACATCCTCTCGGAGTCCATTGAGGAAGAATCCCTTGTAAAATGCATTTGGCATTCCTCTCACCGGAGCCGAAAGCAATTCAAAACGGTCCAAATAATCCGCTACTGATCCCACTTGCCTCAACGCCATCAATCTCTCCATCAGATCGCCCTCTTTGGCTCTACTAAACCGTTTCAAAATCGCTCCCTTCAACTCCCTCCATCCCACAAACGGATCTTGCGAATCCGTCCACCAAAACCAATTCAAGGCCCGCCCCTCCATGCACATTGAGGCAGCCGACACCTTATCTCACTCCAAGATCTCACACATATCAACATACTGCTCCGCCCTAAACAGCCACCCATATGAATCCTCGCTGGCGAAGCTTGGCATTTCGATCCTTCTCCCCCGAAATTCTCCCATTCCCCGGTGGTTTTCCGGGGTCTCTTGGCAGAACTCCCACTGGTTCTCCCACCTTCGTTCCCCACGGGCCAGCCCCGGATCCCAACCACTTCAGGCCCCAATCAGATCCGGATCCGGGCTGGGTTCCTTGTTCTGGGGATACCCATGACGTCCCCGACCCGGAATGGGCCTCACCTGCTCAAACTCCGGCTCCCATGCCGGTTCCCGCCGCCGTCCCAACTCCGTCGCCCTCTCCGGCAAGCTCGGCCACCTTCCGCCCTCTCTGGCGAGCCCCGGCCACCTTCCCCCCTCAACCCGCCGTCGATATGCACTCCCCGCCGTTGACCCAGACCTCCAATCCCTAGATCTCGCCGGTAGTTGCGATCTTCTAGAAGACCCATGTCTCTCCGGCGCTGGAAATCCCTCTCGCGGCCTGGATCTTCGTGAATCGGCGCTTCCCGGCAAAGATCCACCCGATTTGGTACCTCCACTCTGCCTGGGTCGTCGCGATCTGGGCTCTCCTCGCCCCGAGGCGCGCGATCTCGCCTCTCTCCGTCCCGTCGTTTGCCATCGCGACCCAACTCGGCCTCCCCGGCCATCGGCCGCGCCGCCAGCAGTACCTCCATCCTCCGCAGCGCCGCCTGCACGTCTTCCATTTGAGTCCGAACCTCCCCCAGTTCACCACGCAGCCCAGCCACTTCTTCACGGATCTGCAGAAGATTCTCGGTCACCACCGCGTGGACCGCCTCCTAGACCACCGCCAGTCCCTTTTCCACCGTAGTCACCCTCTCCGGATCCGCTGGTTTTGGTGCCATGGATCGGAGCTCTGATACCAAATAGTTAGGAACCTAACTCAAAAAATCAGCCAAACACCAATACCACACTCACACACACCAGAAACAGCAAGAAAATGACAGTAATCGGAGGGAATTTTATTAATCCAATCAGCCAAGAACACCAAATTACACTAAAATATAAAGAATAAATCGGAGATTTCGAGCTCTTTGGTACTCCCAGCCGTTCCGGCAACACACCAAACATTCAGAAGATGAAAATACTCACTGCCTAAACCTACTGCTCTTCCCCCATTCAAATTACTCATAAATTAGCTCTCTTGCCACGTCAGCCCATCCTAGCCACTTTCAATATTTTCTCTTAGGCTCCTAACTCTGTGTTTTCTACCCGTTTTGCCCCTCCTAGTGTAAACTTGCTTCAGCAGGGGTCTAACAAAATACTAAATTAATAAACAAACAAAGATTGGAAGAAAGATTCTTAGCTTTAAGGACTTATTATAAGCATACTCTTCTCCGAAGATGCTCTTCAGGAATTCCAGAAACCATGCCGACCTCACGGGGCTTAACACCGATTTCAGCCAACGCATCCGATGAGAAAAGTCGCTATCTTTTCTCTGATCGATTGATTCTAGCAACGTTAAATCCGTGTCTAAGAAAGCTCGCCATTTTTTGATTAATCACTATATTGCTTCAAAGTTCCTCTGAATCTCATTTTCGCTTCTTCACGAAAGCACCAGCAGATTCGTAATGCAGTTGGGTATTCCTCTCTCATCCTTCGCGCCAATAAACGCAGCCACGTCGCCACTCTAGATCGTGGCCCGGCATGAAGTAGCCCAATAAATGAGGCCCATAATAAAAATGCTTGGACCATACGTCATCAACGGTCATCTTATACACAATCGTGAGTCAATACAACGTTTTTCGACTTTAGACTGATTCATCGTCGTTCTAAAATGACCGGCCTTGGAATTAATATTATATTTGCGAAACAACCCAGTTGCCAAATTTGTTGTTTTCGACAAGGAATTGCCATTTGCTCTTAGTTATTATCGAGGTAATGTCTTCCAAAGTGGTTTCTTCCCGTCTTGTTCTGCCTCAAAACATTGTGCTTGTCGTAATTGTGTCATATTGCTGAGCCTTTCATAAATGTACCTCAGAAACCTCAAACTCGTTTGTGATTCGTGAAGAACAGCACCAATGGCGTACTACTATAACGCCGATCAAGAGAGTTCCTCGCTCGTCAAGCTCGAACTAGCCTGCTCAGATCTCAAAATCCTCCTAAAAAACTCGGCGAAAATGGAACAAAATCTTGGCAAGATGGACAAGAAGTTTGATCTCATAGAGGAAGCTCTCTCAACGGCCTCAAAAAGAGTAGCTCCTCTACAGTCTTCAGCCATGGCAGCAAAAGCCCTCGAAACCAGAATCAACAGAGCAGTCACGCCTGCCCTGGCTCTCCTCGACAGCTTCAAGCTCTCGGACTCTCTCCAAGAGAAGATCACCGAGCTCTACGACGAATTATCCGCAGAGATGACAGAAAGGAAGAGGCTGAAGAAGATGATCAAGTACGTGGACTGTGTTGACCAGCTTAATATGGCGATAAACACAATAAGTGAAGAGGGTGAGCCGGTAATTCAGAGGCTTCAAGAGGTGGTGGAGTTCTTGAGCAGGACGAAGGCCACGGATCAGAACAGGACGGATAGATTGAGAGAAACTGTGATCACTCTAAAGGCATTGTATGAGACTGAGGTTGATGCAATGAGGTTTGAGGGATCACTTGATCAAGCTTTGTCGAATTTGCAGGACGAGTATGAGAGAATATTGCAGCAGATAAAGCATCAAAATATAGAACAGAAAGTTGACGAGACGGAGAAAATTGGTTCTGATCTTGCCACTGAACTGGAAGTTGAAGTTCTTAGAAGGATTTCAGAGACTCTGGCTGCCAATGATTGTTTGGATATATGCATCGATATTTATGTTAAGGTAATTAATTATTAATTCCAGCCTTGCAAAAGTTTAGTAAACTGCCCTTCGTATGTGAATCACAACTAAAATTCCATAGATCATGAAGCATGTGGCAATATGACAACTATCACAATTGGGCATTTTGTACATGATAAAACAAATCATTTAATCTACTTTTCCAGGAGAAAAAAAAAAAAAAAAAAAAAAGAGCAGCCACGGAATTCTACTTTTCAGTTTCCTATAGGGGAGAAGAGTAGTTTTCCAAGAAAAACTAATTAAGAAGTAACAACCATGTCTTATCAAAATAAGAACTATACTATAATGAACTAGCCTTGTCTCTCTCTCTCTCTCCCTCTCTTGGATTCTTTGTTTGTTCCGCCCAAAAAGCTGGCCCCATATATATAACTGAGTCAAACAATATACCATTTTGTTTTCAAGCAAAAAATTTATCATTTTGCAATTTGACAGGAAAAAAAAGCTTTTAACTCATACCTGTTATGTTTCCGGCTGAAAACATGAACAGGTGAGATACAGAAGAGTAGCGAAAGCATTAATGCGACTGAACCCAGACTATCTTCGAACTTACACACCAGAAGAAATCGACGAGATGGAGTGGGAGAGTTTGGAGACTGCCATTGCCCTTTGGATCCAACACTTCAAGCTCGCCGTCAAGGACGTCTTCGTCTCCGAGAAGAAGCTCTGCAGCCAAGTCCTGGGGGGCGTCATGGAGGGACTAATCTGGACGGAGTGCTTCGTCAAGATCGCCGACAAGATCATGGCCGTCTTCTTCCGCTTCGGCGAGGGCGTCACCAGGAGCAGCAAAGAGCCTCAGAAGCTCTTCAAGCTTCTCGACATGTTCGACTCCCTCGAGAACCTCAAGCCCCAATTCTCCGAGGTCTTCGATGGCGAATCCGGCGCAGATATCTGTTGCCGATTCAGAGAGCTCGAAAAGCTTCTCATCCACGCCTCCAGCAAAGTGTTTTGGGAATTTGGCCTCCAAATCGAAGGAAATTCGGACGGTTTTCCGCCTCCAAGAGACGGCTCCGTCCCCAAATTGATCAGATACGCCATTAATTACCTCAAATACCTAGCCACAGAGGATTACAGCCTTTCGATGGAGAAAGTCCTCCAAACAGAGCAGATTTGGAAGTCCGGAGTCTTGTCCAACCGCGGAAACGACGATAATCTATTCAGAGACGCGATCTCCAACGTCATGGAAGCTCTGCAGAGAAACATCGAGTCGAAACGACGTCGCTATAGAGACAACCAGATTCTCTCCTATGTTTTCTCCATGAACACGTACTGGTATATCTACATGAGAAGCAGAAACACCGAGATCGGAAAGCTTTTAGGAGATCAATACATGAAGAGGAAGTACAAAGCCGTTGCAGAGGAATCGGCTTACTTGTACCAGAAGCAAGCTTGGGGAAACTTGACAAAACTGTTGGATACGGAGGATCTTCTGAAGGAAGAAAAGAGCAAAGAGGAGACGGGGAAACTGATGAGAGAGAAAGTCGAGGCCTTCACGACGGGCTTCGACGAGATTTTGCAGACGCAGAGAGGGGTTTACGCCATTCCCGACGGTGACCTCAGAGAGCAGATGAGAGAGGCGACGGTGAAGCTTGTCGTTTCGGCGTACACGGAGTTCTTGAACTCCTCCTCGACGACGTTAAGAGGGAGGTCGTTTCTTAGCCCCGAAGCCATCGAGGGGAGACTCAACAAGTTTTTCGACGCGGCTGTTGGGAAGGGGGTGAGTAATCGTCGTGATTATTTCAACGATCCGTCGGGCCAGAGGAGCTCCACGTCCGCTGAGGCTGATATCAAGGGGTTTCAACGGTCTGGATCGCGTACTAGTGATGTGTAGAGAATTTTGTGCCGTTCACGTAAACGGCTTTGGACGGACAATTGTAATTGGGAAATTTATAAACTTTTTAACCCCACAACTTTGTCCCAGCAAATTCTAAAAGACGTCATTCTGTCCCCCAGTTTTTCAAAAGCTTTCATAAATCCCCCTTAATCCAAAGAAATATACCAAAATATAAATCAGGAAACGATGTTGTTGCCTGTTGTTGCATCATGATCCACGACACCAAGACCTTAATTGTTAAGTGCAAGAACGAGAAATTATGGACTTGTTCTTTTAGATCAAAACTAAAAAGAATTAAATTTAAATTATAATTTTATTTAAGTTCACGGTTTTTTATAAAATTTAAGTTTTAACTTGAGTTTGAGCTAAAAGAGTTCAAAT
Organism: Morus notabilis; assembly: GCF_000414095.1. NCBI lineage: Eukaryota > Viridiplantae > Streptophyta > Magnoliopsida > Rosales > Moraceae > Morus > Morus notabilis. The sequence goes on from NW_010366182.1 coordinate 127,830, forward strand.
TCCTCATTAAATTTAAGTTTTTAAACTCAAACTTAAGTTAATAAACAATATTTGTTTTATTTTTAAAAATATTATAACTTTTTCATTTTAATTCCGATTTAGATGATTTTTTTCTCTGTGTTCACAACGAAAAAATGAATAAAACTCCACTCATATACCCTATTCAATTTTTTTATCACTATTGTGTTTTTATTAAAATACTATCTAAATACAAATTCAATTTTTGACACATCTAAACACAAACTCAAATAAATTATCAATTCAAATCATAACTCAAATGTGTACATCTAAACATAAATTCATATTACAACTGTTGACGGTTAGATTTCGTCAACAATAAACCCGCCGGAATACCTTGGGGTTCTCCTTTGGATTACCGGCTTGTGGGTTTAATGAAAGTGTGGATTCAGGTTGAATTTAAGTATTTTTGTGTTTGAATGAACTGTATGTAAATGAACAAGAAGAATTTTATAGTGGTTCACTCTATGAAATTAGAGCTACGTCCACTGTATATACTATATTTCTTTTTGTGGAAATCTGAGTTTACAATGAATATCATCTCTCTTTCATTCTCCTTTTGAAGTTTTTCGGACCCCTTTCCTATTGGGGTCCTTCTTCTTTTGTACTCGGGCTTCCTTCACTGGGTGGGTTTCCTTCGTAGGTAGGAACACTCAAGTGCTGTCACCCCCTAGGCCCAGACATAGCCCACTAATTAGTACTGTTCACTCAACCAATTAGTATTCTATTACGGCTCTGTAACTCTCCGTAATGCTTTTCTGTCCCCTGGGGGGCGGTTTGTAAAATTGCAATTAATGCTGTCAGCCTTCCCTTATCTTTGCATGTAACCTATCATGTCGAAAAGGGAC
>NW_010366182.1:128976-129365 GCF_000414095.1 Morus notabilis
AGCTCTAGGTTCGGTTTGTCCTTTCCGTGCTTCGGGTGTGGGAAATCGGTCCCGAACCTCCGTCCGCAATGATGACCTGGGTGCTTTGGGTGTATAACCGTCGCGTCGATTGATTTGGCATAATGATGAGTATCCGTGTTTCAAGAAAACGAATATAGGCCGTCGGATCCGCGTCTTTTCAATTTTCTGCCCTTCCTCTTACCGTCAGATACGGAGAGTGATTTCTGGCCGTTGGTCTTTTGGGGTCTTCATCCGACGGTTGGGGGCCTTCATTCCCGACTCTTTAAATACTCCCTATGGACCCGAGGGTCATTTTTTCCTTCTTCGAAACTTCAAAAAACTTTTTGCCGCTGTTTTGCCGGGACATCCGTACTTTCACCGGAACCCTG
>NW_010366182.1:129651-130457 GCF_000414095.1 Morus notabilis
GCGCATTTTTTGTCTGTTTGTCTTTAGTTTCTGGGTTCTGGGGAACCCGCGGTTCCTATGAACACTCGTCGTTACCATTCTTGTATGAATGGTCGACGTTAACCAGTCATCGTTTAGAGTAGTCACCGTTTATTCCTCTCGACGTTAAGGTTTTAACTTAGCTTTTTGTCCTTGTTTTTACCAGAACAATGGCCCAAAGTTCACCCAGTCGAGAGGATTCTCTTTCTGTCGTCCGTTCTGACCCTCCTTCGGTGGTAGAGATCTCATGGACCTCTTCGTCTTCCGGTGTCAGCTCTGTGCTTAGGGATATCGAGGATGTCGAGGGAAGTTTTGAGCCGGGCGACGATCTCGGCAGTGAATTCGGTAGCGTTGACCGAATGATAGACGAAGTGGTTGAGCGGATCCCTTTCACGGGGGGGAGCGTAAGCAGAGTAACCGCTGCGACGGTGGATGCCCCCCTGGCTTCCACGAGCGGAGACCCAGATAGGCCCTCCTTTACAGCCGACGATGTGGCGTCGAAGGTCCGAAATAAGGATATCATTCGGGTTGTGAATGAGGGATGTATTGACGGGAGGTGGTTCGAGTACCTCTTCCCGGATAAGCATTTTAGGACCAGTATGCCGCCGATCGGATACCTTCCGGTCTACACAAGAGCGGTAACTGCAGGGATGACTCTCCCAATTCATCCCTTCGTAAAAGATTATTGCCACTTTTACGGCATTTCTCCTGCCCAATTGGCGCCGAACTTCTGGTACTGCTTTGCGGGAGCCTGGATTCTATGGAACCAGAAGTTTGACATGGAACTC
>NW_010366182.1:130890-132423 GCF_000414095.1 Morus notabilis
GGCCTAATTCTCGACCTTCCAAACCCTTCGGATCTCGACGTCGTTCGTTCATATTTCCATTTAAGCGACGAAGGTAATGACTTCTCTCGACGCCTTGTTGAATTAAGAATCGTATTATTCTAATGCCAACGGTACCCTCTCTTTCTTGCTAGAGATGGCATCTTTGAGATACAGCTTCCTGGGGGCCAACGGCCGGCGCCAAGCCAACAACAGGCGTCGAGCCAACAGCCGCCGTCCATCCCGCGGCCCCCGTCAGGCCAACAGCCTTCGGCGAAGGGGAAGGAGAAGGCCGGCTCTTCCTGCCCTGCACCGAAAGGCAAAAAGAGCAAGCACAAGAGGAGGCGTACTGAGGAGCCGGCCCCTAGCCAGGCGTCGACTGACAAGACCTGGACACCGGTAGTGCCCATTCCTGATGTCCGTGCACCCCCGGGACCAAGAGAATGCATACTGATCCCGGGGGGGAAGATTACGGATGCGAACTTCCAGGTTTCGGATATTTCTGACGCCGAGGTCGGGGCGATGCTAAAACTCCCCCCTCGCTTTTCCCTCGTCTTCCAGGCCTTATACGAGTCGTTCCTCGAGCCCCATTGGGTCGCTGCATCCCAGTCTTCCATAGTCGACCGCCAACGCAAGCAGATCTCCTTCCAGATCCACATAAGTTTTTCTTTCTTTTTTTTATTTTTTTTTTATTTTTCCTGATTTCTTGCTATTTCCCAGAGCCTCGTCCTTTCCCTTCTTAACCTCCTTGACCTAATCAAGGTCGATGAGCGAAAGGATGAGATGGACGATTTGGAGGCCCGGCTTCAGTCGCTCGTCGATGAGGCCAAGAAGAGCAGGGATGATGCCATCGAGGAGAGGGATTTGGCGAAGGCCCAACTGATCAGCCTGGACAGCGAAGTAACCAAGTTGAAGGCTGAAGTCGCAAAGCTTACTCGACGGGCTGATGAATCTGAAAAGAAACTGGCCGAGGCGATCGTGGATGCCGAGAATCTGGGGGCCGAGGCAACCTTCAACGCCAGACGGGCGCGGATCATTGAGGAATTCAAGGCTTCTTAAGAGCTCTTTGACATCCGCAATAATGATTTCCAGTCAGCGGGTCAGTAAATTGTTGATCTGATTAAAAATGAGCGTCCTGATTGGGTCTTGGGCTTCCTCTACAACTCGCCTCCTCCTGCCGGCGACGAGGAAGTGCCCCCTCCTGGTGGCGATGAAGAGAACGCTCCCTTCCTTAGTGGCGGCGAGGAGCCAGCGGATGGTGGCGACGATGCTTAAGGAACTATCTTCTATCACCCCTTTTTTTTTTGGACAATTTTTATATTACCCGTATTTCTATATAAAGGCAATGGGTTTTGTTCATACCTTGATTCATAATCATTGATTTCCTTTCTGTTTCTCTTTCAAAAATTCCTTGAAATTTACTAAGTGCCGTCTTTCTCCTTGGAGGATTTGACGTCGAGCTTATCCCTTTGGGTCGTCGTCTTAGGAAATTCCTTAGAATTTCACTAAGTGTTTTGTCTTTCCTCCTTGGAGGAT
>NW_010366182.1:132611-132905 GCF_000414095.1 Morus notabilis
TGATGTTGAGCGTCTTCATTCCCCCTGCGTCTGATAAATACACCCTTGGGTTTTCTTTTAAGCAGACACGTTATTAAGGGGTCAATCTATCTCACGCTGAAAACATATCAATTTACTATATTTGCAAAGAATGTATAATAAAAAATGCATAACAACTTCATACATTATTGGTAATACAACTTTAGTTGCTCAGCATTCCACGGGTGTTGAACCTTTTTGCCGTCGAGGTTTTCTAATACGTAAGTGCCAGGTCGTAGTACTCTCCTTATGCGATAGGGTCCTTCCCAAGTCGGG
>NW_010366182.1:133975-137274 GCF_000414095.1 Morus notabilis
AGCGTGGGCCAGTAGTATCCTTGCCTCAAAACCTTTATCGCTAAAGATTGTCCCCCGGAATGATTGCCACAGATCCCTTCATGTATTTCTTGGAGGACCTTCTGGGCTTCGGCGTCATTTAGGCACCGTTGTAGAGGTGTAGAGTAGCCTCATCGGTAGAGCAGGCCATCGTATAATAAGTACCTGGCGGCTCTATACCTAATCCGTCGGGCCTCGTTTTTGCTATTCGGCAACTGAGCGTCCATTAGGTACCGTATGAGTAGTGTCATCCAATTTTCCCGCTCTTAGACACTAAATGCCTCAGCGCGCTCCTCGATGGTCGGTCGTTCTAATTCTTCAATGGGGACAACGCCTAATGTGTCGGCATCTTTTGACGAAGCCAGCTTTGCCAGTGCATCTGCGTTTGCATTTTCGGCTCGCGGGATCTGGAGTACCTCGTAGTTTTTGTATTTAATGAGCTCCTCTTTTACCTTTCTTAGATACGCCCCCATTCTTTCGCCGCGCGCTTGATATTCCTCCTTTATTTGCACGACGACTAGCTGGGAGTCGCTGTAGACGCTGATTCTCTCGACCTTCAAGTGGTTTGCTAAACGGAGTCCCGCAATTAGGGCTTCGTATTCCGCCTCATTATTTGATGCTCTAAATTTGAATCGTACCACCGAGGTAATCTTGTGGCCTTCGGGGCTAATCAGTAAGATGCCGGCTCCTGATCCGTTTTCGCTCGACGCCCCATCCACGTAAAGCTTCCATCTTGCAATCTCGGTTTCTTCAGATGGGGTGTAGGTTGGCCTATGAGAGAATTCAGCCAGAAAGTCAGCGAGCGCTTGACCTTTAATAGCGGTTCTCGGCATGTATTTTATATCAAACTGGCTCAGTTCTACCGACCATTTGAGGAGCCGTCCGGATGTTTCCGGCTTTTGTAAGGCCTGTCTTAACGGGTGGGTTGTGAGAACTCGTATCGTGTGGGATTGGAAGTAGTGCCGAAGCTTTCTCGAAGCTATCATTAATGCGAGGGCTAGACGTTCCATTTTGCTATATCTCGACTCGGCGACAAGGAGTCTTTTACTCACATAGTAGATTGGCAATTGTACCTTCCCTTCTTCCTTTATTAGTACGGAGCTCACGGCATGTTAGGATACGGAGAGGTATAGGCTGAGCTCTTCGTCATTGTTTGGTTTTGACAAAATTAGAGGTTTGCCCAAATGCTCCTTCAGTTTTTGGAAGGCCTCCTCGCACTGTGGCGTCCATTCGAAGTGTTTGTTTCCTCTCAAAGCGTCGAAGAAGGGGACACACTTGTCAGTGGCTTTTGATATGAATCTATTTAAGGCGGCGACACAACCTGTCAATCTTTGCACCTCTTTGGGCTTTGTTGGTGATCGCATATCTTGCAGAGCTTTGATCTTCTCAGGGTTGGCCTCAATTCCGCGATTACTGACCATAAACCCGAGAAACTTTCCCGACCCGACTCTGAAGGCGCATTTCTGGGGATTAAGTTTCATGCGATATTTTCTCAATATGCGAAACATTTCTCCCAAATGATCGACGTGATGGCTGGCCCTGACGCTTTTTACGAGCATGTCGTCGACGTAGACCTCCATCGTTTTACCGATCTGCTGAGCGAACATTTTATTCACTAGCCTTTGGTAAGTAGCCCCTGCGTTCTTTAGGCCGAAAGGCATTACTTTGTAGCAGTAGAGGCCCCTGTCGGTTATGAAAGATGTGTGCTCTTCGTCGGCTGGATGCATGGGGATTTGATTGTATCCGGAGTAAGCATCCATGAAGCTTAGCATTTCGTGCCCCGCCGTGGCGTCGACCATTTGATCTACTCGAGGGAGTGGGAAGCCGTCCTTTGGGCAAGCTTTGTTGAGGTCGCTGAAGTCGACGCATGTTCTCCAGTTCCCGTTGGGTTTGATTACCAAGACAGGATTAGATACCCAACGTGGATAATGCGCCTCCCGGATAAATCCATTGTTGACTAACTTGTCGACCTCTTCCTTCAGCGCTTCGTACCTCTCAGGGTTCATTGGTCGCCGTTTTTGGCGTTTGGGAGGATACGTGGGGTCGACGTTTAGGGAATGACTCATTACTTTGGGGTCGATCCCCTCCATGTCAGAGTGGCTCCAGGCGAATACATCTAGGTTCTGCCTGAGGAAATTTTCAATCCTGCTTTTGAGTGGTGGGGTCAAGTCCGAACCTATTTTTAGTATTTTGATGGTTCCGCTTTCATTAATCTGGATCTCTTCCAACTGTTCGATGGGCTGAGACCAAGTAATTTCCTCTTGGACCCGGGGGTCTATATCCTCAACGACGCCTTGTCGAACCATCATCGTTTCCTGTCTTCCCGGCTGATCATATCCGCGTAAGGCATCGGAGTATGCGACCCTGGCTTCATACTGGTTGCTCTTAATTTCTCCTACGCCGTTTGGGGTGGGGAATTTGACTTTTTGGTGGTAGACGGAGGTTATTGCCTTTAATGCATGGAGGGTTGGTCTCCCGATTACTGCGTTGTATTGGGAGCCTCCTTTAATGACCATAAAGTTGGCCATTGTTGTTGTCTGTCGGGGTTTTTCTCCGGCTGTTATAGGTAGTCGAATAGTGCCTTGAGGAATGAATGACGGGGTCTCCCGTGAACCCGTACAGCGGCCTGGTGGTTCTTTCCAACTGCCCCTCGTGGATCCCCATTTTCTCCAAGCAGTCGGAATACAGGAGGTCCACCGAACTTCCATTGTCCACCAAGATTCGACATATGGTGTGGTTTCCGATCACTGCTTCTACCACCAGTGCGTCGTTGTGGGGGAAATGGACTCCGCTGGCGTCATCCTCATTGAAGGCCACGTCAGTGCGGCTTTGCCTCGGGATTTTTACAGCGGAGACGTTCCAGAACCTTTCCTGGTATACCCCCTTAGCCTCGTGGGCGTAGTCCTTCTGCGACCTCCGCGTGTCTCCTCCTATGTAAGGGCCGCCGAGGATCGTTCGTATGACGCCGACTGGTTCCCGATCTTCCAGGCGGTGGTTCTCCTCTCGGCGTCGACCGTCATTTTGCCCGCCATGGCCGTTGTTGCGAGGTTTTCGTTCGGCCCTGAATTCCTGCAGCCTTCCCTCGCGGATTATTCTTTCGATTTCATCTTTGAGGTCAGCGCAATCATTCGTGTGGTGGCCGACCTCGCCATGGAACCTACAGAATTTCTTCTGGTTCCTTTGGTTAGGATCCGACTTCATTGGTCCAGGTTGGCGCAGCAAGTTTCCTCGGCTGATCTGGTTGAAGATTTCCTCGACGCCTACTGTCAGTTCATGGTAGG
>NW_010366183.1:0-10383 GCF_000414095.1 Morus notabilis
ACTCAAATTCAACTCAAACTCAACTCAAAAACTTAACTCAAAAACACTTATAAAAGAACAAGCTCTTAGTACACTAATATCAATTTTGTAAGATCTATTGATGAGAACTGAGAAAGCCTCACCTTGTACTGATTGGCTATATGCTTAAGTCGTTTGAAGCTTACAAGTGTCCACATAGGTACAACATCTGCATATCCTCATGAGGAAACCACTTAATTAGGCTAAATAGTGGAAACACTCTAAAAACTAGGGGTGGAAAAATTTAGGGCATGTTCTTTTGTCCATAAAACTCAAAAAAAGACAACTCAAGTTTCAATTTTATTCAAGTTTACGTTCTTTTAAGTTTTAACTTTATTCAATTTTACTCAACTTTATTCAAGTTCTAACTTCAACTCAAGTTATAACTCAAAAACTACACTCAAGTTATACTCCAAAAGAACAATCTATTAGTTTCCTTTCGCAGCATTTTTCTCGGCAACCAAACAGAAAGTGGAAAAATCTTCCTAATTCACTTAGTTTCCTTTCGCTGCATTTTTCTCGGCAACCAAACAGAAAGTGGAAAAATCTTCCTAATTCACAAATCTCAATCCCACAAATCAAGAAGGAAAGGTAAATAAAGAAATTAATAAAAAGTCCCATTTGGGTTCCACAGCGCATGAAATTTTTCCTAATTAATAATTAATATAACTTGCATATCTAATATCAGTTTCACGACTCTTTACGTGAAACTTGTTCCATCTGTTTCTAACCTTTTATTTACTTAACATAAACAAGAATTTGCATCTTTGAATGTTATCTAAGGATTTGAATGCTGACAAGAACAGTGTTATCCAAAGATTGCTATTTGGGCTGTTTTAGTTTAGTGGTGAGGTTGAATAATAATAACATATGTTTGAATGAGTGTTTGAATTTTTAAATGTTATCTAAGGATTGTATTTTACTTAACAACATATGTTCGAATGAGTGTTAAATTTTTACAAGTGCATTTGAATGCTAACAAGAACAGTGTACAAATCTTTTAGCCCAAAAAAATAAAATAAAATAACAACAACAGTAAACAAATTAATATGGATTTAAACCTGACAAGGTCGTCGACGCAATGGCCGCCGAATCCACGCGGGGACGCCGGAGAAGGACGGAGCTCGCAATTCCAAAAAGCGAAATCCACGGCGACGGCATGAACAGAGCTCGAACTCCGCAAAAGCGAACGCCTCCGCGAGATCAAAAACTCCGCCAGATCTACCGTCGACGACACAGCCAAATCTTGAACTTCGCGAAGACAAATGCCGGCGACGGCCCTCTGACAGAACTCTTCTCTCTGCGCGTCGTCGGAGGAGCGACAACTCTACTCGCGCCTTTGCTTGGGTTACCTCGCCCAACTAGGGGACCCGGCATCGGCGTCACAGCGGCGGGATCTAGCCGGGTGAGAGGAGACTCAGACAGCGAGGAGAGGAGGGCTCGGACGTCGCGCACGGATATGGAATCGCCAATCCATCACGCGATTGCACAGATCTCGACGCCGTGATGCCGGATCTGCAACGGACCGGCGACGACGACGTTAGAGATAATCGGGGGAAAGAGAGAGAGGAGAGAAGGAGGTGCCGGAAAGAGAAAGGGGAAGTGAAGAGAGAGAGACCGGAGAAAATTTGATAAAAGAGACCGGAACAAAACAGAATTTAAGGAAATAGACCAGTTTTTTTTTATAACAAAAAAATCATGACGTGTATTTTACGTGACAAAAAATAGGTCTTATTAGTCCAAGTATATGGGTCATTTTTAAAAACTCTCTCCTCACAAAACCGACCGCTCGACCCTCTCTTCCCCCTGAAACTGATCGCTCGACCCTCTCTCCACCCGACTGAGCTCTCTCACGACCGACCGCCAGTTTTTCTCTCCGATCACCTCTCACCGAGCACTGACTTTTCTCTCCGATCAATCACCAACCTCACGACTGACCATCACCGACCGCCGGCTTCCTCTCACCTGTTTCTCTCTCTCTCTCTCGCCGAAGTTCTCTTACCGGTCGATCCACTCTCTCCGATCTCTCTCGTCGGCCGACCGACCACTCCTCACCAAACACCGACCGTTCACCAAAAACCGACCCTGACCACTCACCAAATTTTTGACCACAAAAACCGACCACCTTCTCACCAAAATCCGACTAAAAATCGGCGGCTTTTAGACTGAAATGGCATCACAAAAGAGCTCTTCTTCCTCAACTAAAACGGTCATTTCTCGAACACTTGTCGACGAGGCAACGGAATCTGCTGAGGTAATATTCTTGTTTTACCTTTTCTTATATATTTTTGCAAGAACAAAAACTTTATAAGCAACATTGGTCTGTTCATAGTCGGTTCTTAGTCGGTTTTAGTTCTGGTCTGTTCGAAGTCGGTTCTAGGTCGGTTTTAAGTCATTTCTAGTGGTCGGTTCTTGTCGAGTTGGGTTAGTTCTGGACAATTTTGGTCGGTTCTAGGTGAAGTCGATTCTTGGTTGGTTGGTGGTCGGTTCTGGGTCGATTCTTGGTCGGTTCAGGTCATTTTGATCGGTTCTGTTCGGTTTTGGTCGGTTCTGTCTGTTTGGTCGGTTCCTGTCGGCTTTTTGGGTCATAGTTAATGGAACCACAACTAGGTTTGGAATGAGAAAATTTGCATTAATTACTAGATTGAACTGCGGGGAGACTCCAGAGCCGAACGTGGTCTTGAAAGCTTCGAATAATATAAGATTGTTGGAGCATTTTAAGTCACACGTAGTACTTATTGCTGATTTAAAAAAATTGCTCACAGGGAAGAAGATAAAAGGTAGCGATAAAGCAAAGATCGCTATCATTTATTTTTTAGCACGAGTATTATTATCTGGGGACGAGAAGAAGACCGTCCTACTGGATTGGCTGTCTTACGTTGACGATTTAGAATTCTTCAACAGCTATCCATGGGGCAGGGTGTCTTTTAAATGCACTCTGCGGGCTTTGAAGAAGAACTTGAGAGAGAAATTCCATAAATGGGTTCGGAAAGGACGTAATAAGAGCATTAAGGAAACGTACTCAATATGCGGGTTTTCTTGGGCCTTCCAGGTATGTCATACAGTTATATGCATAATTTTTCATGGCCTTATAGTAAATAATACCATAATTGGTTTACTATACTTAAAAAAATTAGTTTAACGCAGGTTTGGGCATTCGAAACATTTCCAACCATCTGCGCCACGTTTGCAAAGATGGTTGATGGATGTCTTCCCAGAATCCTCAAATGGGAGGCACGCCAGGTTTCATTGGTCGAGGTTAGACAGATAGACGACCTCATGCAAAGTGCCGACGTAAGGGTTTAAATACAATGTTTTTATAGGTGTAAATTTTACAAAATAGGCATATTTGTTTTTTTTACAATATGTTTCCACCTAAATAATCATTGAACGTATGTTCTTTTAATATATAGGGAATGACCGTACCAATTCTTTATCCCACTGAGAAAGAAATGAATAGTATGTGCATGAGGTTGTATCAGCCTTATGCCTACCAAGAAGATCCTCATATTGACGAGCTTGCATCGTTTTTGGACTCTGGTGCAAGAATGGTCTATGTCCAGCAACCGAAGCCTCCCAAACAATTGGCTCGTCTCCAACTACTTCCCTAACAACAACAGCAACTTCCCCAACAACAACAACAACAACAACAATAGCAACAACAACAACAACCTGAGCAACAACAACAACAACAGCAACAACAACAACCTCGTCCGCAGGATGGTATGTCTATTGATTACATAGTTGACATACTCTATCACAGGATGGTAGAGTACAATAGTAGACATTTTGAAGCCGTCAACAAGTGGCTAGACTCGCTAGACCAATCTATTAGAGAAATTAAGGACAATATAGCATGTCTAGCGAAACAACAATTACAGCCAAAGCCAGTGCCTGAGGAAGAACTTCAGCTACAGGTTCAGCCAAAGCCTGAGGCAGAACTTGAGCCACAGGTTCAGCTTGAGCCTCAGGTTCAGCCTGAGCCTAAGGAACAATATGAGCCACAGGTTCAGCCTGAGCCTGAGGAACAACATGAGCCACAAATTTAGCCAGAGCCTGAGGATCAACTTGAGCAACAGGTTCATTCAAAGCTAAAGTCTAAATCGAAGAATGAAAAGTGACTTAAAAGGCCCAGCAAGTATTTTGAGTCACCTTACACAGATCCCCTGCGTAACGTGAGAAAGAAGATGTGGACCTTTAACGATGCTGTCGAGGCCTTCAACAAGTGGTTCGTTGATTCTAGTACAAACTCTGAGCTGATTGAGTGCAGTTTTGGAGATTGGAGGAAGGACTTATTCCGGATCATCTTGAAGCCAGGTGAATGATTGTTTAATGATGTAAGTAATCACACAACATATTTTCTAAATTTATAGCCTTATTTTTTATACCATTTTCATTATACTAAATTTATTTTTTATGACTTACAGCAAATTGACGAGGCATGGGGTCTTCTATTGATTAGAAGGTCAAGGGCACCCGAAGGGCAGTTCAATAACAATATTGTCGTCCTAGATGATGTATTTTGCCAAAAACTGATAGTGCGATTCATCACCAACAAAAAAAAATTGACAACGTATACATTTGACAACGACCTAGATGAATATGTCTGTGGAAAAAAGCGCATAATTAGCCAGAAATAGGATGGTGCGCAGGGCTTCACTATGCCTCTTAACATTGAGAGGAAGCATTGGGTTACGCTTTATGTTGATTTATCTGAATTCAACATAAAGGTGTATGACTCAGCTGTTATGATCTACAGAGATCAACAGATGCAAAGACACGTGGAGCCAATCACTGTCATGATGCCTAAGTTCTTGAAGTACACAAGTTTATTTAACCATATGGGCAATAAACTTGACTGTGTGTGGCCAATCGTTCGTCCCAAGTGGTTGGTCCACAACCTTAGATCAGGTGACTGCGGACTTTTCACATACAAATTTATCGAATACCTTGTCCGCAGAATCCCGTTAGAAGACCTCGCTGAAGAACAAGTAGAAGCTTATCGGTTGGAACTTACGGTCAAAATTTAGAGCGAGTACAAGCTGAAGAAGCCTGTGAGTACTAGTATATGAAATGTTGGTTGTTTTGCTTGTTGTAAAATGTATAAACAACATTATTGGTGTTGTAATATTTTTATTATTGGCATTGCAATGCATTTATAATTATCATATTCAACAGGTTATTTTGGCTATGGAGAAGCTTATATTTATGGGGAAATGCTAACCAAATTTTTACACAATAATGTATGTTTTTTTTTTAGAAAACTTTGAAGCAGTCCCGAAGATGACAAAACGCGTGTTTCATTGTAAAATCGGGTTTTATCGGGGGGCACTAGTACACGGTATGGGTTGCTGGGGGGAGGGTGGCACGGGCGCGCGCGCGCGGGGGGCACGGGCGCACGCGCGCGGGGGTGGCACTGGCGACCAGAACCGACTAATATAGAAAGAACATACCAGAACCGACCGAGAACAGACCAAGAACAGATTCTTGTAAAAAATTAAAAAACATACATTTTTACATATTTTTTTAGACTTTTTGGGTATTAATAAACATTGTAATTTATAAAAGAAAAAAAATATTGGTTAGAAAAGAAAAAACCTATAACAGACCAATAACAAACTCTTGTAAAAAGTTAAAAAAAAAAAAACATACATTTTTGCATATTTTTTGGACTTTTTGGGTATTAATAAACATTGTAATTTATACAAGAGAAAAAAATTGGTTAGAAAAGAACAAACCTAAAACAGACCAAGAACAAACTCTTGTAAAAAGTTAGAAAACATACATTTTTGCATATTGTTTGGACTTTTTGGGTAATAAGAAACATTGTAATTTATAAAAGAGAAAAAAATTGGTTAGAAAAGAACAAATCTAGAACATACCAATAACAGACTACGAACAGACCAAGAATAAACTCTTGTAAAAAGTTAGAAAACATACATTTTTGCATATTGTTTGGACTTTTTGGGTAATAAGAAACATTGTAATTTATAAAAGAGAAAAAAATTGGTTAGAAAAGAACAAACCTAAAACAGACCAAGAACAAACTCTTGTAAAAAGTTAGAAAACATACATTTTTGCATATTTTTTAGACTTTTTGGGTATTAATAAACATTGTAATTTATAAAAGAGAAAAAAAAATTGGTTAGGAAAGAACAAACCTAGAACAGACCAAGAACAAACCAAGAACAGAGCAAGAACAAACTCTTATAAAAAAATTAGAAAACATACATTTTTACATATTTTTTAGACTTTTTGCGTATTAATAAACATTGTAATTTATAAAAGAGAAAAAAAAATTGGTTAGAAAAGAACAAACCTAGAACAGACTAAGAACATACCAAGAACAAACACTTGTAAAAAATTAGAAAACATACATTTTTACATAATTTTTGGACTTTTTGGGTGTTAATAAACATTTTAATTTATAAAAGAGAAAAAAAAATTGGTTAGAAAAGAAAAAACTTATAGCAGACCAAGAACAAACTCTAGGTTTTTTGGGTACTAGAGTTTGTTCTTGGTCTGTTCTTAGTCTATTTTAGGTTTGTTCTTTTCTAACTAATTTTTTTTTTCTCTTTTATGAATTATAATGTTTGTTAACACCCAAAAAGTCTAAAAATTATGAAAAAATGTATGTTTTCTAATTTTTTATAAGAGTTTGTTCTTGGTATGTTCTTGGTATGTTCTTGGTCTGTTCTAGGTTTGTTCTTTTCTAACCATTTTTTTTTCTCTTTTATAAACTACAATGTTTATTAATACCCAAAAAGTTCAAAAAATATGCAAAAATGTTTGTTTTCTAACTTTTTACAAGAGTTTGTTCTTGGTCTGTTATTGGTCTGTTCTAGGTTTGTTCTTTTCTAACCAATTTTTTTTTCTCTTTTATAAAGAACAATGTTTATTAATATCCAAAAAGTCTAAAAACTATGTAAAAATGTATGTTTTTTAACTTTTTACAAGAGTCTGTTCTAGGTTTTTTCTTTTCTAACCAATTTGTTTTCTTTTATAAATTACAATGTTTATTAATACCCAAAAAGTCCAAAAAATATGTAAAAATGTATGTTTTTTTAATTTTTTACAAGAATATGTTCTTAGTTTGTTCTCTGTCTGTTCTCGGTCAGTTCTGGTCTGTTCTTACTATGTTAGTCGTTTCTGGTCTGTTCTTTCTATATTAGTCAGTTCTGGTCGCCAGTGCACCCCCGCGCGCGCCTTTGCCCCCCGCGCGCCCTCCCGTGCCCCACGCCGCGCGCGCAAGACTAAATACATTTTACAACCTGTTGAATATAATAAGTGTAAATACATTGTAACACCAAAATTTATAAATCATGATTACATCGATGAGTTCTTACATTTCTTCTGATAGTGTCCATATTGCCCACACCTAGCACATCGATTCTATCTTCGTGTGAGCTCACATATGCTGGGAATGCGTTTTTGCTTTGACCTACCCCTCTTTGGTACAACTCGCGGTGGAAGAAGGTGAACTTCCTTTACGTGATTTAGAATATCCCATTGTGAAGTATCCGGCACATGATAGATTGTCTCAGCATACGCAAGAGCCCAAACTTCTGTCCTGTAGTATTTTGAGCATAAATCATAGAGAGATATTCATGCTTCTCTACAACATAATATTGCATGCTCGCATGGTATCTGCTCAAGGTCGAACTCACGACAAGTGCAACTCCTCGCTCCAATGTTGACAATTGCAGTGGCCTCTCCACCTATCACTTGGAACTCAACAGTATTAAGTCTTATGGCCGTTAGAAATCCCGCTTTGTTGTGCCTCTCACGAAGAGTTTTTTCCACACTTGGCGTTAATAATGTTTTAGTTTTAGAAGCTTCAACCCTCCCGTTATTAAACCACTCTGACATCTTCACTTGAATAAAATTAAAGAGGGCAATGATAGGGTAATCTCGAACATCTTTGAGCATTGCATTAACTGACTCTGACATGTTTGTGGTCATAATATTATATCGATTTCCTTTAAAATGAGCACGAGACCACATTTCAAAACGAACTTGCTCCTGTAGGTATCTAGCAATACTGGGATATCTTGCAGATAACTCATCAAACAAGACAAAAAACTCGTCAATGCGGTAGGCCTTAGCGGTTTTAAAGAACAATGGCAGAACACCGCTACATCTGAAATTACTCTTGATGTTTTGAGACACATGCCATGTGCAACAACCGTGATGTGGTAATGTATAAACTGTAGACAATGCATTACTTATACTTTGATTCCTATCAGAAATAAAAACTAATTCCTCAGAATCAGTGATAATTTCCTTCAAGTTTGAGAAGAACTATGTCCAAGATGCATCATTCTCTGAGTCTACAATGGCCCATGCGATGAGATAACAATGACGTTCACTATCCTGTGCAGTGGCAACTAACAACGTACCTCTGAATTTTCCCTTCAACCACGTTCCATCAACACTGATAACTTTCCTCATGCAACTAAAACCTCGTATACAAGGTCCATATGCTAGGAAAAGATAGATAAAATGGTTATATTCATCAAAATGAATATTGGTGATGCTGTCATGATTAGTAAGAGACACCATATGAAAGTATGATGGGAGCTTAGTGAAGCTTTCTTCGGCCGTACCTCTTATGAGTTGAAGTGCATGCTCACGAGCCTTCCATCCTTTGTAATAACTGAAGTCCGTCCCGAATTCATCACGGGCATATTTCTGAATTGATTTGGGAACCGGACCCTGTTTGACGTCTATAAATTGGTTTTTCATGCAACTTCCAATAACGGAGTACGTTGCTTGCCTGTGCTTCGCTGAACGCTTTTCTAACGAGCAAGAGTGAACACCATTATACTTGCGGATTACAAACATGTTCAATAGTCTCAGTTTGTAGGCTCGGATACGCCACACACATTTCGGATCCACACACTCTACTACAAGCACGTCTTTATTTGATTTTGTTGTTCGAAACTCAAACTTCCCCTTCAAAGCTATTAAATGCAGCTTTTCCTTCAAATCATTCTTACTTGTAAAGTACTGACCAACTTCTAAACTAGATCCGTCACTGAAGGTAGATCCATGAGATGATCTAAACTCAGTCTTATCGATACAAACTAAAGGACCAGCTACTTCTACTTCATCTAAAATGGTAAGTGGTTGTCGCTCTAGCTGTGGCTGTGACTTTGGTTGTGGTTGTGACTGTGGTGGAATATCATTACGAGTCGAAAACTCATCTGTAGCTACATTACCCATAAAATCACGATCAAAAAAATCATCATGCAAATGATTTCTCCTAATTTTGACTCCATCTATATGTTCTTCTTGTTGGATCCCGAATCGAATTCGGGTGCGGAAGCGTGGCGGGGAGAGGCGGATCGTGTATAACAAAAATTTTCATAAAACTTTTGAGATACTCTATAGATTATATTAATTTATGCATAAATAAATTAATCGCATTAATTTACATCAAGAACTCAATCCGAAAAAATACCTGGAAGCCGACTCGGATGATAACTTGAATTCTTTGACCACGAACAGTCCTTACTCTAAGTTTGTGTTTAGAATACCAAAGTCTTCCACATCAATTCTTTGATTCCACGTAGACGTGTGTGTGGGCACACGTGAGACAAAACAGGTTTCTTAAACACTCAAATTTCCACAAACACCAACGCATGCACGATGCGGAATTTTTGGAGAAAAATATTTTTGCTCTCTTTTTCCTCTATGAATTTCGGCCACACTCAATTAGGGCTGAATAAAATGTTTCAAAAATTGTGTCCACAATTTTCTATCATTCTCATATTTAAAGAGTAGAAGTCAAACTTCAAAACATAATCAAATCCCTATCTCCAATTTTGAATTTGGAACAAAAAATCCATTCCCTTTATCCTTTAAGTGGTCGACGTATCATTAGGGTTTTACCCTGTGTGTGGCGCCAACATCAGATAGGGAAGGAAGAGATTTTATCCTTTATCCAATAGTCTAATTTTAATTCAAATTCAAATTCAAATTTAAGTCAAACTTAAATTAATTTGAATTCTAAATTGAACAACTTATCAAATAAGTTTAAATGGATAAATCTATATGTGTTCAAATTCAAATTTAAATAATCACATTATTTAAATAATAATTAATTCTCAATTAATTATTTTTCGAGTATTTAATTTTAGAATTCTGAAATTCTAAAATTCCCATTTTACCCTTTGTGTCTGGTAGAATTACAAGGACGACGCGGGGACTAATGGACCTATAATCCCGAGCTCTAATAAAAATGATAATTAATTAAATTAATTAATTAATTCTATTAATTTCAATAGTTACTACACTATAAACTTGGAATTGAACTCTCAAAATTATAGACATTAATTACTTCTAAACTGCGAAGTGTCCATT
>NW_010366183.1:11559-34590 GCF_000414095.1 Morus notabilis
TCAACAACAGACTAAGAACCGACTGTGCAATAAGAACAGACTAAAAACTGACCGTGCAATAAGAACAGACCAAGAACAGACCATGAACAGACTAAGAACCGACCGTGCAATAAGAACAGACCACGAACCGATCATGTTATAAGAACAGACCAAGAACAGATCAAGAACAGACCAAGAACCGACCATATTATAAGAACAGACCAATAACAGACCAAGAACCGACCATGTATAAGAACAGACCAAGAACAGACCAAGAACCGACCATGTATAAGAACAGACCAAGAACAGACCAAGAACAGACCACGAACCAACCATGAACAAACCTTCTTTTTTCTAAACCCAGTAGATCTTCATCATATCAGACAATGTAAACTAGTCTTTTAACATGTAAAATTACTATTTTAATGGATTTTTAACATTTTTAACTACATTCTCATCTTAAAAACATATGAACAACAACGAAAAATACCATGAGAGATATAGAAAATGAAAGACTTACTTAGTAGCTCTTCTTCAAACTTTGTTTTGGACGAGAAAAAAATGTTGAATGGGCAAGATAATAATGTTAATAAGGTTATGCGACGACGATGACTTGAGAAGAAGAGAGGAGAAATTGAAGGCGGCTGGGAGAAGAAAATGGCGCGAAATGGAAGAGGATGAGGAGAAAGAAAACCCTAAAAGCATAATTGATGACGTGGAATGTTGATGTGGAAGTTGGGTTATTTACCCAATTTATTTTTTTTGTGGTTTATTTACTTAAAAACACATTTTACTTAGTCTATTTATACAAAGTGCCCGAGAGACCGAGAAAGGGGAGAGAGAAAAATAGAATAATGAAACCCTAATCTCGTTTATTTCACCGATTTAAATTTTACTACAGAAAAAATTTTCAAAAATAATTACATATAACTTTTTTATTACAGTAAAATTTTTTTACATAAAGTCACATCTCAATTCAAATTAAAAATTTGAATCAGTAAATTAAACGAGTCTTTAATCTTTCTAAATATGATTAAAATGTGAAAAAAAAATCAAAAGGATAAAGTTTTTTAAAAGGATAGAATTACTAGATCTCGTGACTATACCGCTACAATTTAAGAATTGTTAACAAGTGAAATTGAGCTTCATCATCATTTATACACCAAGTGTGGTAGCCAAAGTGGAGTATCATGCTGGGTTTGTAATTATAAGATCGAGTGATGAGATATAAACTAGCGAGTATTGAGGGCTCGTTCACTTCACTAACTCTAATTTTATGATTTAAGTAAGAAAAGTGAACTTGAGTTGCTTTTAATTGGAGTTGTAATGTGAAATTTGAGTTACATGTTTAGTAAGAGATTGATGTGACGTTTACAACTTGAGTTTTGTGTTCACTTGCACATCTAAACTCACCACTTACATAAGATATTGCATTGGATTTATATTCATTTTCTGTACCTACATAAGCCAATGTTAATAGTCTTGCAAGCATTGTATGTGAGGCAGCTCAAATAACTACAGAAAAAATTCTGCAGAGGCATTATACAACTTCAAACCAAGAAAAATGAGCATGTTGTACGGTAATAAGCTAAGGTAAAAACGGCAACAGGAGAGCCAATACGACAACAGGGGAGGCAGGAATGAGGGTCCAGCGGGCAGAAAGCAAAGAGAAATCTGCACTGGGGAGGCAGGAACGGGGCAGCAACAGGAAGAAAGCAGAGGAATCTGCACTGTTCAAGCATATGGAAACACTGTAGAAGCACACTGCAGTAATGGGAAAATAACCGGTATGCCAAACTCTGAAATCAGAGTTATTACTCAAGTTTTGTTTGATGAACGCAAAACTCAACCCAAAATTCAACTCGAATTGGGCTTACTCGAATGGGATACATGAAGTGAACGGACCCTGAATATAGAAGCTTGTTTCTTGTCACTCTAGTACTCATGTAAATACCGCTCACCCTCATCGTTGACATAATCGGTAAGACTGAGATGACGCGCCCCTCATCTAAATGTTAGGACTTGTTTGTAGAGTTTTTAGTAAATATTTCTGTTAGTATTTAAAAATAACGATATGTATTAACACCGTTCGTCTTCTCTTTAAAGTATTTTATTATAAAAAAGATCTTATTAGTTTATTAAACAGAATTTGGTAAAAAAAAAAAAAAAAATAGGAATCACCTAATTAAACATATTGATATAATCTAAAAAACCCAAAAGCATCGTATCGACACTAGCTTCTGTTCATTCTAAATGTAAAAGGACCTGTATAGGAGTTTTTATTAACGATTCTAGAGGCCAACTTGAGGAATACTTTTTTCTAGCAAAACAAAAAGATAAATACTTATTTTCCGACAACTTGTATTAACTTTCCTAATCAGCGTTATGGCAATTCACATCTATATACATATTTCCCAACGTGGGTTTAAAACCCCGTGAATTCATTATTCACGTGATCAAATTGTTGATTGTCGACGTTAAAGAAAGGGAAAATTTTAATTAACGATATTTCAGTGTAGAGATCTCAGTCTAAACAGCCTGGTTAGTAGTTGGCAGGCGACTGCACTCACATCGAGGTTCCAGCTGGCGCAGCTTGATGACACAGCAACAGAGAGCCCCACCAGGAAACTAGAAGGAATTGCTAAATGGCCTCCCATATATGGGCTTTAATCCATCTTCAACGAAACGGGCTATTTTAAAGGTGACAAGGAGACAGGCTTTAAGAGTCTGAATTTTCATGGTTTATTTTTAATTAATATCCTTTCTAACGGAAGAAATATGTTAAGTTGTTTAATTCATTGATTTGAGTTAAGATATAAGTTTATGTGAAAGTTTTTATTATAATAAAAAAGTTATATGTTATTGTTTTTTAGTTTTTTACTGTAACAAAACTCGAATTCTAAACTCGAATCGGTAAAATAAACGGAACCTTGAAGAATAAAAGATAAAAAAAAAATCATCTATAATTACATGATAACATCTCTTTTTTTTTTTAAAAAGAACTTTAATTTGGTTATATATATAATTTCAATCAAATAAATAATTGATGGAAAATATTTGAAAATTTTCACGTGATCACTTTGTAAAGGGCAAAGTTTGTCATTTACAAACCTTTTAAATTTCAAATGATTTCTCTCCCCTCCCATTTAATGTGCTACTTACTAAGTAAAGATAAAGCATAGCGCATTTGTGCAAAAGAAATCCCTTTTTATAACATTTGAACTAGATTATTATAGAATTCAGCTTTTGCATTTAATTTATAGTACGTACTAGTATACTGTTAAATTTTTGCAGAGTGGCCGGGGCAACTGTACACCACAAAATCTTAGCTTAAAAGATAGGATTTTAAAAAAACAAAAAATGAAAAGATAGGATATTGAATCTGGTTCCCATTTGTGTGCGTGTTGAAAACTTTCCAATCATTATTTTGCCACCTCCAATAGAATGTTACAATTTTGTGTTAATTTAAAACTTTTACTAATTTGTTTGTCACAACAAGCACCCTAAGGGTAGCTTATTATCATTATTCGAAGTTAAAGTTCAACTTCAACTTTAGTATTTTAGTTGGAGAAATACTAGAAATCAAATATAAAAATTTTGGACCTTTTTTTTCACCCCTAGAAGCATGGAGGATTACTTAATTAACCTCTTATGTTCTACCTTTCGAAACTTGATTCTTAATTACTTGTACCAACTATTATAGGAAAAACTGTCAATTACTTGTTTAAGGTGCAAAATGAGCATTAACGTTCTCATTATTTTGATTTCTTTTTTCCTTTGAAATGTCATTATTTGGAATATTAATGAAAGAAAATAACCACAACCTCTATATAAAATAACGATCATTATAAGTAAACAATACGCCTCTGATTACACATTTGGTTCGTGGATTAGAATCATATAATTAGAATTATTTTCGATTTACGTGTATTTTTTATGAAAGAAAACATTGTAGCGAACCATGAACCATGATTCAAATCATGATTTAAATCCTCCAACCAAACATCTCCTTACTTTTCTATTTCTGCAAGAGAAGAAGCACTAGTAGTTCGAATACCAAGTTAAACAATTAGGACCCCAACAACCTAAATAAATAGCTTTAATCGAATTGCTGAGACCACGACCAGAATTCAAAGTTTTTGAAAAGTAAAAACAACCGGGAAAAATGTTTACCTCCTCACTAATTCCAAACAAATAGTTTTAAGAAATTATATCATTGATATCTGACAATATCAAGCCCTATAATGAGTACTTATACTTGTTACTATATATATGATATGTTAGTTTCATGCACAAAATGGAGCACGTACTTTCTGACCCATTAATTGTTTGGTAATAATTTGGTTGGGCATTTGACACTTCAAAATAGGCACTCCAAAGCTATAGTAATAAGGGCTTCAAAATTTGTAGAATACCAATGTCATGTTTTTGCCTTCGGTTAACAATAATTTTGACATTGTAATGATCATCACCAAAGCACGGGTGCCTCTGGCTTTGAGTCTGACAAAGTGAGAGAGAGAGAGAGAGAGAGAAGAGGGGGGGAGGGAAGAACACAGAAAACATTCAAAACCCCTCATTTTAACATAATTGTGTTAATTGGATCTTTATTTCCTAGTAGGTTTCCGTACACAACCTTTTAACTTAATTATGTGCGCCAAACGGATTAATATATTCAATCAAGTTTATTGTGGCTGTTAATGTTCCTAGTTATATCCTAATCATGCTTATGTGGAACAGATTAATTAGTGGTTTATTATATATCAGGGTAATTAGTGGTTTATTATCAGGGTCCAATTGATGGATTAGCAACATTTTAATTTCTTTTGAAATGATTGGAACTTCGATGTATACATATAGTACTGCTCCAGCAGTAGCTTTCTCTCACGTGGACTTGCAAGTTGATCTTAGTCTTTCACTATATTTTGCATTTAGTACAACAGATCAGAAATAATAAAACTATCGCCTATTGTTGTTTGGAATCATGAAATCTCTATTCACAATTGTACTGTAATTAGAATCCAATCCCTTTTTAAAACATTTGGTAGTAAAGACTGTCAACTTTATAGTAATCAAACTACTAATTAATTTTTTTTATCAACGGATTTTATCATTATCTATTCTTAACTCAAGAACTAGCTGGAACCAACACTAAATTCTACCTCGCTGTTTGATTATTCCCTTAAAAGAAGAAAAGACTACCTAATTACAAAGACTTTATGCTAAGTAACTACAAAACTATCTTTTCATTGAAATAAGGAAAAAGAAGCAACCACAAAACTCATTAATTAGAAAGAACATAATCTTTCTTCTCATGAAATGTCATACTCTAAGTAACAATTTTACTATAGCCTAGAAAGTTTTTTCAATCTTTTAGAGTACATTTGATTGGTAGATTTATACCATATTTTAAATTATAGTTCATGATTCGTTATAATATCTTTTTTTATAAAAAATACACATAAATAAAAAATAATTTTAAATCTACTAACCAACGTTCACTGATTTATATTTTTCTTTTTACTTAATAAGCTAGCCGGCCACCAAGTGGGTTCATGAGTCAAAAGGAATCTCTTGTCAGCAATTTTGTAATTGCACAAGTGAGTAACAATAGCATGCACACACACGTGGCTAAGCGCGTGAAAAGGGTGGGACAGTTTCTGCACGGAATAGAGCTACAGTAGTACACAGGTCATAGTAGTATCTCTATCAAACTTAAAAGAAATTTATTTTATTTAATTTATGAAAAACAAAAAATCAAATTTTGTAAAAGGTCAACTACAGGTCTCATATCAGTCCAAAGTCCAAGCTCACCACAAAAAACGCCCCAGCAATAAATTATCGCACGTAAAATCCCACATAAACAATTCACAAACATATCCTAGTTAAATTCAAAAACCCCAACACAACATTAAAATAACCAAACTTGAGATTCAAATTTCACCACACAAGAGTAAAGAAGCATCCCAGCTTCTTCTTCTTTCTTGTTGTTTCTCTTATAACTGAACTCTTCTCTGTCTCCTTCTGATCTGCAAAACTCTAATATTTTCCTTTTTACGCCTTGAGATTTTCGAACTCCAGAAACCTCCTCTCTCTTTCTTCGCCCTCCAGGTCTTTTCCATATATATATATATATGTAGATGTATATATCATCAGCTTTTCTTATCATCTCTCCCTTTCTATCTGTCTGATAATGTTCAGAAGGTGAATTTATGGAAAGTTCTGCTTCTTTCTTATCCTTCTCATTTCATGGCCTTTTTTCAGTCTTCATTGTCTCTGATAATATTAGTACTATCCCCTCACTGAACTAGCTTTTCAGAATCTCTGTCTCTGTAAAACCCTCTGCTATACATTACTCAGTTTATTGTCTCTCTTCTTCTTCTTCCTCTCAAAAACCCTAGTTAGCTATAGCCCAGTTTTAAACTTTCTTATGCTACATATGGCTTCTTCTTCTTCTTCTTCGGCTTCTCTTAGTTCTGATACACATGATAATCATGATCAAATGCTAATGATGATCAGAAAGCCAATCATGATCGAACACAGCATGAGCAAGCCGTTGATGCTCAAAGACTACCTCCTAGACGATCTGAGTTCGTGCTCATCCAACGGCTTCAAATCCTTCCCCCGCCGACAGTGCTGCACAACCGTCCGATTCCTTCTCGAGATTGATCTCACACAGAGGTCGTCATCATCATCATCGTCCGATCGTCATAAGAAGAAAAGCCACGATCATCATGATCAACGGCGCCTTTGGAGAAGCCGTTCCAGATCATCTTCCACAATGTCGGCGCTCCAACGAGCTACCGACGCCGTCATTAACGCCGTCAAGTTCCTGCCGTTTCCATCCGTTAAGTCATCCATACACAATAAAAGTAAAAAAGTATTATCATCATCGTCACTTCTTCCCAGAAGCCTTTCAAGGAAGCTACTCATGAGGAATCGCTTCTGGGGAAGATCAGATCAGAAGATCAGAAGGTCGAGATTTGCGTTGCCTGATCAAGTACTTCAGGAACGTTGCGAACCGTCTGATGAAAATACCATTTCAACAACAGCACCAACTGTAGTAACTGTTACTGCAGGCAGGGTCTCAACCAGCACGAGCAGTAACAGTAAAAGCAATAGCTGGTGCGAGAGCGAGTTTGCTAATTCGGACATGTTGAGTTCAACCGAAAACGACGTCGCTGAGAGTGAAAAGGAGGTGTCGCAAAAGATCAACAGGAAAGTAGATATAACTGTCGGTGATGATCATTCAACGGAAGATTCAACCACCGTAGTTAAGGTAATTTGGAGTTATTGATCTTATTCACTGCTTCGCCTGCCTAGATTAATGAATAATATCTTTATATATAGTTTATACATATGCAAATTATATATTATATACACATGCATATTATAATTTGTATCACTGTCTATTGGTCACCCGTTTGTGATTCGTTTGTCTATTTTTGAAACATAATTAATTATAGTATAAAACCTGACAGATTTTTTTTTTAAATAAAACCTGACACTTAGAAATTACATAAGTAATGTAAATTAGTAGAATCTTTCATATAGATTGATTGAGGTGGAAGTAGTGAAAAAGGGGCGTGGGGGTGAGAGTGGAAATAGCAAAAGGGACGATTTTGAGATTTTGAAATTGTTTAGAGAGAGAAGCCGCGGCTAGCTGGATCTAGGGATTGCATGATGATCACGTGTGGTGTGGGGTATTTCTTGGGAATGTATACGGTACTTCTCAGGCCTATGAGATTAAATGCGTTCGACTACTCTACCGCCTAGGATCCCGCTACGTCTTGTCGATTTGCGGGATCCACGGCGTCGAAAAGCGCGAGTGTATATTTAGGATCATAGTGACGCTATACAATATCAATACTTCTTCATGATAATAAATTTTTTATAAAATTAAATTTTTGTTTCTTTTTTAATAAATAATTGCACTTGTTGAACCGAGACATTGATTGGGAAGGAACGGTTGGCTGCCTACTTCACCATTTATTGAATTTGTATTATTGGATGAGTAATTCTTAAGGATTTTAGCTACTTTTATTAAGAGCCCGTTTGGTAAAGGAATTTGTTCCCTGATTTGAATCATGATTTCTGGTTCGCTAAGACGTTTGGTTTGATGATTCAAATCATGTGATTCGAACTATTTTCGATTTACGTGTATTTTTTGTGAGAGAAAATACTGTAGCGAACTACGAATCATGATTCGAATCAGGGAACGAATCCCTCTACCAAACGCTAAATCAAAAATGGTTCTAATCACATGGTTCTAATCCATGAACCAAACGAACTCTAAAGGTTCACCAAATTCTCTCAATTTTGTCCGTGACAAAAAATGGTTGTGGATTTTTGGCGGCTTAGGCTTTAAGAAGGATATGATTTTTCCTTTTTTGGCTTTGCTTGATGTTTTTAAAGAAAATTTTTTAAGCATATGACACGCAATGGATATAATTATAGCTCTTAGAAAAACAAAATACTTAATTGCCTTTTGTTCCACTCGAAAAATTTGTGGTATACATAATATTAATTAGTACTCAAATTTTGGTGGAATAGTAGAATAGTTGGTGAAACTGATTACTTTTTCAAATATTAATCATGTTTAGTAAGCAACACTTACTTATAGTCTTTGTCATTTCTTCCACTAAAAAAGGTGAGCGTTAAAAAATTATTCAGAAATTTTCTAATTAATATTCAAAGATTAGGTTGAACCATAGAAGAATAAGTTGTTGGAACTAATTATGACTTAAAATTTGGTTTAGAAGGTCGGGGAAACAATTAAGTAAGGCGATTAGACAGATGTCATATTATGGTCTAGTAGGTGACAAATAACATGGAAACTTCCTCAAACATGTCCTTATACTATATACACATTTCTTGTCTAAATTTACGGGAGAATCGTGCGTATAGTTTACTAAATATACTTCTTATTACGAAAATGAGAGAGAAATAAATATCACTTTTGTAGTAAATTAAAATAAATAACATGAAATAAAAATTTATCAAATAAATCATCTACTTATTAGTTGTAAATAGAAAATTTACCTGTTAAATTATTTATTTACTGCTATTTATTTTAAATATTTTTTAAATATTTTATTTACTCATTTAGTTTCGTAAAAATGCTATTCACTACTTCAAGGCTATATATTTGGTTGTTTTTTGTGGGTCTGACAGTTTGTCCAATGGAAGTCCTTAGGCAAAGGTTCATGTACAGATAGACCATTCCCTACCTTAGCCCCACCTGTATTTGGACTTGCACGGCTATTCGGCCCATCTTGAACAGCATTATGGGTCCATTTCACATTACTCATGCTCCAGTCTAAATCAAACTCGAATTGCAAATAAAAAAAGGAGTACCATAAAATCTTATGAAAAAAAAAAAACCAGAAAACAAAAAAGCTAAATATTACCCATTGTCATGATTTATGGTTTTTTACAGTGTTTTTCTCTCAAAAAAACACATATAAAATGAGAATAATTATAAATCATGATTCTGAATCCATGAACCAAACGTCCACTTAATATTATTTTTTTCCCCCTTAATGTATCTTTGTTTCTAATTTGAGCATTGACTATGGTGACTATGGTGACAGCAGGAGTGGCCAAACGAAGAGGAAAAAGAACAATTCAGTCCCGTATCCGTGTTAGATTGTCCATTTGAAGATGATGATCATGATGAAACTAGCTCTCCTTTTCATCATAAACTTGCTCGTTTAGAAGGTACTCTCTTTCTCTCAAACCATGCTATTTATGATCACCACCCTTGGTAATCATCACAACCCCTTCTTTGACAAATTAGAGCCTGTTTAGTTGGTTTCGAGTTTTTAATTTGAGTTGAGATATGACTTTATGTGAGAGCTTTTTACTGTAACAAAAAATTTAGATATGATTATTTCTGAGAGTTTTTTACTGTAACAAGACTCGAATTGGTAAAATGAACGGAACTTTAGAGATTCACAAAACAACACAAATTTACATGTCAATCTCAAATAATGGAAAAAAAAAAAAAAAAAAAAAAAAAGGCATCGAGAATGACTCTTTTATTGTTATTCCTATCTTTATATATAGCAAAGTACGAGATAGTTCATGTGTGTGTAACATGCATTTGATTAATTATTAGGAAACAAGCAAAAACTTTTACAAAAGATTCGAAGCTTCGAGAAGCTCACACAGTTGGAACCAATAGACCTAGAGAAGCGAATTGCGATGTCGGAGCTGGAAGACAAACTAGTTACAATTTCCAATGTTCACGAAGATTATGATCGTGAGAAAAGAAACGGAAGCGAGGAAAAAGCCCGGGAGATGATGAAACTCATCAGGGTTCGTACGAGTACTACCACGGCGTTAACCGCTCCTTTGAAGATCGATAACTTGGTCTCTAAGGCAGATAACTTGCTGTTTGATTTCTTCAGAGAGAGAGTAATGGAAGAGGGCGAGGCGAATGACGAGGCGTTCAATCAGAAAGAGGCTTTGAAAGTGGCTGAAGATTGGGTAAATGGGGAGACAGCGGGAGTGTTGTTGGGTTGGGAAGTGAAGGAGGCAAGAAATGGTTATGTTAAGGACATGGAAAAGAGTGGGAAATGGGGAGAGTTGGATGAGGAAAGGAATGAGATTGTTTTGGAGGTGGAATCTCAACTCTGGAATTCTTTGGTGCATGAACTTTTGCTTCATCTCTTGTGATTTCAAATTATTAAAAATAAAAAATAAAAAAAAAGTAACGTGTTTTGTACTCAACAGTGATCATCATGCAAATATTGGAACAACTCAGGGTTGTTTTCGTCATTCTAATGCAGGCACTGTCTGAACTAGCCAACTAGGCTGGTCATTGGCTTGAATGACTAAAGCCACCTTGAGGGTATTTGGCCAATCGCCAATGGGCACTATATATTATTTTTCAGTTGGTCCCACCATCTTATTATTCATTTGAGGGCACTATATATTATTTTTCAGTTGGTCCCCCCATCTTATTATTCATTTGAGGGTACTATATATTATTTTTCAGTTGGTCCCACCATCTTTCGACAATCTTTATATTATGCATATTTCTTCTTCTTCTTCTTCTTCTTCTTCTTCTTCTAATACTATTAGTTAAATTTTCTTTCTTCGACAATCTTTATATTATGCATATTTCTTCTTCTTCTTCTTCTTCTAATACTATTAGTTAAATTTTCTTTCTTTTGTTAGTTAATTCTTGTGCGCCGTCACGTTCATCTATTCTATAAATATATGTCTTCTTCTTCTTCTTTTAATACTATTAGTTAAATTTTCTTTCTTTTGTTAGTTAATTCATGTACGCCGTCACGTTCATCTATTCTATAAATATATGTTTTTCGGTAGGATATAAAAGATGCCGATTCTATTTTAAGATAGTTTAGGCAATTGTCTAACGTCACACTTAAGTCCAGGCATCCGATTTAAGTTTTTTTCTATGTATCATTTTCACTCTCATTCATACTTAACTAATATTTTTGAATTAACGCTTAATTAACTAAGGGATTATAAAAATACATATTAAAAAAAAAACACCACGAATGTTCGGAGAGCCACAACACGCACTTGGATGGAAAAATGCTAGCTTCATTTTTAGACAAAAATGTTGCAAATCAACTGAATGAGCTATTAATATTTCCTTCTTTTTTAAGGGAAGAACTAAAATGAAAAAATTGTTTTTTTCTTATATAAAAGAAAATGGTAAGTAAAGAGTACATGCATGGCGCATATGCAATACATAATATATTTGCAAAATATATCAACATATATATAACGCACGCCCTAGTTTTAACAATCATTTATGTCCAATTCCACTACACAAACAATCCATTCCAAAACAGGCTTGACGTTTTTCACACTCCTTCAAGTTTGCTCAAACATGAAGAAAGAAACAAATTAATACCCCCCCTTTATTTTTTCCTTTCCTACTTTGGTCCCTTATAGGCTTATACCCTATCTTTCTTTTCTTTTCTTATCTTCATCACACCTTTTCTCACCAGCCAAACACCCCAACAAAGTTTTGGAGCTGATTAGTTTTACATTTATGGAAAGCCCCCTCCTCGAGTAACTTCTGCTCGACGTAACACCATAATGAAGGCTGAACCAACGTGAATAAAGTAAAGAAGATCCTATTCTTGCCATTCTAACTCATATATATTTTTTTCTTAAAAAGAAACGTCTGGTTAGTTTGTTCCACCTTCCATGCCACAAAATCACGATATAAATCACTTTTAAGAAAACCTGCATGGTTAAGTCATGTGGTACCTGGTAATTAACTAGGGGAACTCTGTCGTAATTAGTTAGCAAAAAGATGTAATATAGCTACTACATACTTCTACTTGGAGCAATGTTTTTTGGAATTCGCATCACCAGTGCTAGATACTATTATTTATAAGTAGTGTTTGAACACTACAAATAGAGAAATGTTTGAGAGAGACACTAGAATTTTAGAGTTCGTTTGGTACGAGGATTTAAAGCAGAGTGATTCTAATTATGATTCTAGAACCAGAACCATAATTCGTGATTTTGGGTTCAAATCATGATTTTGAAATCATGATTCAGAATCAGGGGTTTGAATCACCTTGAATCAATAGAGAGGTGGTTTTAGAATCATGAGTGATTCTGATTTAAAACATCACATCAGATTCAGAATCATTGGTTTATGTATTCAGAATTATTTTTGTTTTACGTGTATTTTGTGAGAGAAAACACTGTAGAGAACTATAAATCATGATTCAGAATCAGAGACGAATATAAGAAACAAACGTCCACTGATTCTGAATCATAATTCAGAATCACTGTAAACAAACACCGATTCTGAATTAGGATTCAGAATCATGATTTTAGATCTATCTACCAAACGCCCCCTTAGTAATATAACTAATAAAAAGTATATGCTACTAATAGTTGCCAGGAGGCAGTAAGGATTGGTCGCCCTTACGTTTGGTTCATGGATTAGAATCATGAGATTAAAATCATTTTGGATTTACGTGTATTTTTTGTGAGAAAAAACACTGTAGCGAACCATGAACCATGATTCGAATCGGGGTACGAATCTCCCAACCAAACAACCCAATTTTTATACTTGAAAAATCCTATATATCTAAATATGCATTGCATTATATTAATATGTAAACACAGCACCCACTAAAAATTTAAAAGTCAATCTTAGAGTCGTATTAATTTTTTTTTTAGTTATTAGCTTCCATTGACATAAATTTTTAGTTGCGTCACTATTAATATGTTATTATTATGTGGGAAAGTTATCGAACACTCAAATCGAAATATTTCTTAGGCCCGTTCACTTCACCGATTCGAGTTTTGCTACAGTAAAAAGCTCTTAGAAACAGTCACATCTAACTTTTTTGCTACAGTAAAAAGTTCTCACATAAAGTCACATTTCAACTCGAATTAAAAACTCAGATCAGCGAATTAAACGGACCCTTAATATGCGAGTACGCACAAATATAGTTAAAACAACTATAAAGATAATAGTGTTAACTTTCCTAATATTAAATATCAATGGTGCGTATTAACATTGTTCTTGCAAACAAAAGTTACTTTCCTAACATTGTATATCGCTAGTGTGTATTCACATTGTTCCTTTAAATGCTTTTTATATGTCTCTTCAGACCGCTACACTTTATTTGTTTTTTTTTGGAATTATAATTTAATTTAGTTAGGAACTTAATGGGGATATAACGTGGATTGATTTTTTTGTGTAAAGACACTCAAATAGATCAAACTTTAACAACTAGTTCAAATACAAATGCGATTCAAATTCGAAAACTGATTTCTAGAATCTTGCAGATATCCATAAAAAAAATAAAAAATTTCTCAACAATTCGAGATAAACACACAAATTGAAGTAATACACAAGATTCCATAATCTAATTTTATCAAACAAAATCTGCACAAAATCTCTGTATGAAAACCCAAATAAGATAACACAATCTAATTTAACCATTCCCAAGTTTGTTTGCAAAAACAAATTTCGGACTAAAACCAATAATAATTAAATAATAACTTTAATACAAGATTGCCAACAAAACACTTGAAAATAAAATTCTAAGTAAAGATAATTGTTGAAAATAAATACAAATATAGTGAAAACCGGTCCACTAATTAAGATAATACCACCAGTGCCTATTACATTGTTCTTGCAAAATGTTTTTTATTCTTTTGGAATTAGAATTTAATTTAATTAGGAATTTAGAGGAGATAAAACGTGGTTTGTTCTTGTTGGATAATGGTTTCTCGTGCACACCGCATGGCCATAATGAGCCTCACAGGGGATCACAGTCAACAGATTTGACTGACCAAACGCCAAACGCCAAAGCCACACTTTTGCGTCACAGAGAGAATATTACAAACAAAAAGAAAAAGACTTTCTGAAACCAAACTTGTACCGGTAATTTTCTTCCACGAGAAAATTCCAACATATTAATTTTCCTGGAAAAACTGAGCTTGGTGAACCGTCCATGTGTACCGTGATTCATGTGAATCGCAAGGCTCCTCTCTCTCTCTACTTTCTCTCTCTTCTCTCAATCAGAAAGAAAGAGAATTGAAAGTGACGAAAGGGAGAAATGGGTCTGCTTCTTCTTCTGATGCTTGTCTTCTCGATGTGATTAACCCAGCCTTTTAAAAGGGCGTGCAATACAAGATTGATAAGAGTTCAGAATTTAGAAGAAAGAAAACATTTTTTTTTTGTTTTCTCTGTTTTTGTTTGGTTTTGATTTGAGGTGATGAAGAACGAGCATCAAACGACGGCCCTTTTCGGGATTTCACTCACGGACAGGCCTAAATGGCAACAGTTCATCATCTGCTCTTCTGGCTTCTTCTTTGGCTACCTCATTAATGGCGTTTGCGAGGTCACCTTCTGGTTTTTTTTTCTCTCTCTCTCTCTCTTCTTTCCTTTGTTTTTGTTGCTTAATAGATGCGGAATTTCCGATCTCAACTATCATTCATGTTCGTTTCTTTTTTTTTTTTTTTGGTTTATTTCCTTCGAAAACATGAAATAAATAAAAAACTAAAATAATAATGCAAAGCA
This sequence comes from Morus notabilis, assembly GCF_000414095.1. Lineage (NCBI taxonomy): Eukaryota > Viridiplantae > Streptophyta > Magnoliopsida > Rosales > Moraceae > Morus > Morus notabilis. The sequence continues at coordinate 26,576 of NW_010366183.1, forward strand.
GAGTTTTTTCTTTTTGTGATTTTTTTGGTACCATTTTATCATACCATGCATTGTTCTTTGCTTCTTTTGTGCACTGTTTTATAACTTTTATTGTTCTTGAAGTCCCCTGTTTTTCTCTGTTTTCCCTTTGACATTATAATTTGTTTTTTCATCTCAGGAATACGTTTACAATCGGCTTCAATTCAGGTATTCTAGCCATTATTTAACCATTGTAAAAATGGAACTAACACAAAACGCTCTTTTTATCTTTCTCTTTTTTTTTTTTTTTTTATCGAGCACTTTTTTTTATCTTTCACTACTTCTAGTTAACTCTTTATACACACGCACACATATATATTAGTGTAAAACATGTATGTCTTAACAAGTGCAAATAACTCCCATTTGGCAGCTATGGGTGGTACTTCACTTTTGTGCAAGGATTTGTGTATATCATGCTCATATACCTCCAAGGTTTCACCACCAAGCAAATGGTCAACTCATGGAACACATATGTCAAGCTCTCTGCTGTTTTAATGGGGTCTCAAGGACTCACCAAAGGGTCCTTGGCTTTTCTCAACTACCCGGCTCAGATCATGTTCAAATCCACAAAGGTAAACCCCTCAAAATCAACCTACATTTTTTAAGTTTTAGTCCTTTTCAATTTCATTTTTTGTTTTCCTTGTTTTGATTGTTGCCAAAGATTCAAATGCCGACTTTCAGATTCACTGATTATCACGGTCTATAAAAATTTAAGCGACAATGTTAAACTTGTAATGTGGTCATCATCACACCTTTTTAACAACTTTGAGACTCGCAGTTTATTACGATCTACGTGTTCTTACACCTTTTCTTTTACTAGTATATGGTTCGCAGATTTACACACTGACTTTGAAAGTAGCAAATTATTATGATCTACATATTTTTGGTATAGCAAAATGACTAGTTGAAAAAATGTGGCTCATCATGGCTACTAGTAATATTTTTCCTAATTTTCTGACCAAGGGCTTATGTGCGTGTGGAAATTCAGGTATTACCTGTTATGGTCATGGGTGCTTTCATTCCAGGATTGAGAAGAAAATACCCACTTCATGAATACGTCTCTGCTATGCTTCTAGTGATAGGTCTAATACTTTTCACCTTAGCTGATGCTCAGACATCTCCCGAATTTCACATTTTCGGTGTTGTGATGATCTCGGGTGCTCTTATCATGGATGCTTTTGTGGGGAATTTGCAAGAGGCAATCTTTACCTTAAACCCAGATACCACACAGGTCAACTCTATTACCAAAGGTTTTTTTTTTTTTTTTTTTTTTACCAAACAAGGTTGAATGGCATAACTTTATTATACTTTGAGTAAATTATATGATTTTTTTTTCTCTTTTCTGCAGATGGAGATGTTGTTCTGCTCAACAGTAGTTGGGTTGCCTTTCTTGCTTCCACCTATGATTCTAACAGGAGAGCTACTTAAGGCCTGGAATTCTTGTTCTGAGGTGGACCAAATCTCAAATAATCTCTCTTTTTTTTTTTTTTTTTTTTTTGAAATTTTGTTGTTGTGCATGATGAGGTTGGAGTAAGTTATTAGCAAAATGATACCGCTACCACCTAACAGGATTTCATGAGGGATAAATAAAAATGATAGTTGTTGGTTAAGTTGGGCAATGTGGTTGGACTTTAGCAAACAGTTATGACACTTTGTAGTAATTCTGTAAAAAGGTCTATTAAAAGGCTTCCAAACAATGAAACTAGATAAAAACAGATTAGGATCAAAACCAAGATAATGGAGCTTCTGAATTCTCTACACAACATTTCACTTGTATTTTAAAAAACTGAACGATGCTCATCATTTTAAAATCGCAGCATCCTTATGTTTACGGGGTGTTGGTGTTCGAAGCCATGGCGACATACATCGGTCAAGTGTCTGTACTATCCCTCGTCGCTCTTTTCGGTGCTGCCACCACTGCCATGGTAATGCCAACACATTTACCATTTTTCTTTTTAATTTTGAACATAGTGGAGTTTTAATGGTTACTTGTTTTTGCAGATTACAACGGCTAGAAAGGCTGTCACTTTGTTGCTTTCATACATGATATTTACAAAGCCCTTGACTGACCAACATGGGATAGGACTTTTACTCATATCCATGGGAATCATGCTAAAGATGGTCCCGGAAAACAAAATCCCCACTTGGAATACAATTCAATATTCTATTGCCAAGCATTCAAAATCCACTTCCAAAACAGAAAACCAAGAAAGTTTTGAAGATGATGAGGAGAAAAGAGCCTTGGTGTAAAAGATCAATGTTGCAGACTTATTCACTATCCGTTTTTTTTTTTTTGCTTTGCTTTTGTAGTTCTCTTTTACTTTTGTTTCAAGGTTCCTAGAAATTTTCTCAGGCATTTGTTTATATGTTTTGGTGCATAGGGTAGGAGGAGAAGAGAGAATTTTATTTTATTTTTATTTTATTTTTATTTTATTTTATTTGTAATTGTATTTGGGTTTTCACAAGGAACTTTTGCAGTTGCAGAATTGTTTTTTCTTCTTAAGAATTAGCTTTGTTGCATCTTTGATATGAATTAAACTTTACTCTTTTGCATGCTTTCAAAGTAATATGTATTACGATTAATCCTTAATTATCTAGCATAGAGAGCTTGGCTTATTAAAAAAAATCAGATCATGATAATATCATCATTTGTTTTTAGTAAGATAATAGTCATCAATTAAATCTACCGGGCACTTTTGTTTATTTATTTATTTTTTCACTAAAACTATTTAGAAAGTGGCGGATGATATGGAAATCACGGTGTTCTTCTTTTTGGTCAATAATAATGCGAGGCACAATTCACAACCTTAAACTTGAGGTGTTGTTTTTTTTTTTTTTTTTTTATCTCTGTCGTTTTCCTGAGATAACGTCGCTTTTAAGACGCTTTGTATTTGGAATCTCGTTGTCTCGTTTCCCTGATACTTTCTTTTTTTTTTTTTTTTTTAAATTCTAGGGCTAGGACTATGTCTTTCCTAATAAACTGTCGTTTTTAGAATCTTTTGTGTATTTCAAGATGGCGTTCCTATAATAAAATGTGGTCCTTCAAATTGTTGTCGTTTTAACACTTAATCATTTCCTAATGGATTGTCGTTTTAAAGATTAATCGTTATGCTGTTGCGTATTAAAGTATTATAGTTTATGCTAATGTTTTCAACTTGTTGTTCATTTTAATTAATTTCTTGTGAAGATGCCTTCGTTCCTTAGGCATTATCGTGTTCTTGAAATCCCATAATTTCCTGAAATAATTAAAAGCTGTCATCCTCATTGGTTTCCACCCTTATACGTCATTCGTTTATTATTATCGTTTTCCTTATGGTCCTTTTATAGTTTTGTCGTCTGAAGATGCCGTTTAATAGGATATTGTCGTTTCTGACGATGATTTTTTTTTTTCCTGGAAGAGTATTGTTTTTCAAGCTGTTGTCCTTTGATGGATTATAATTATTGTTGCCCCCAAGTTGTAGTCGTTTAACATACTGTCGTTTTCTTGTAGCGTTTCTTAACAATGACGCCGTTTTTAGACTTTGTCCTTCCCTACGTTGTTGTTTCTTGACAATGATGTTGTTCTAACGATTCTTTCGGGATTGTCCTTTTTAGAATGTAATTTGAGTGTAGTTTTTGAGTTGAATTTGAGTTATAACTTGAGTTGAAGTTGTAACTTAAATAAAGTTGAATAAAGTTGAAACTTAAAAAGAACATGAACTTAAATAAAGTTGGAACTCGAGTTGTCTTTTTTTGAGTTTTTTAGACAAAAGAATAACCCTCGTTTCCTAGGCTTTTTTTTAAACCATAATGTCATTGTTGTAGTTACGTCATTTCGTGAAGTAAACACTGTCGTCTTTTTACAACGATGTAGTTTTGTGCATTTGTTGTTTCATATAATATTTTCAATTTGTCCTTCAAAAGAAATATAGACATTTGAGTTTTATTGTAGTAAAAATTTTTTAAAAATAATCACATTTTTTTATTATAATAAAAAATTTTCACATACAGTCATATTTAAACTCGAATCAAAAAATTAAACGGACCGTATTGTCAATTTGTTGAGAAAATAAATAGTCAACTTTTTTTACAATGACGTGGCTATGATTCTGTCGTTCCGTGAGATAGCAATGATTCATCTTGTACGATTATGTCATTTACAAAGATACGTTAGTTTTCATCATAATAATGTCGTTTTTCTACATGTCGTATCAACACATATTGTCGTTTTTAATACTCAGTCCGTCCTTTTGAATAATTGTAGTTTGGTTGCTATTGATTTCGTTTTCCAAAGTTATTTAAACGAAAATTTTTATTTTGGACAAATATGATTAGCCTATTGTTGTTTCTCACGTCACAATTTCACAATATTCTCCCTTCAGTAGTACGTTGTCGTTTCTGGCAAACCTATTGTCGTGGCAAACCTATTGTCGTTTCTCACAATACTGTTATCGTTTCTCAGGCCCGGCCCAAGTTCATTCCTGTCCCCAATCGTAATGGCGGGCCCCACCACTTTGGTATCCACTATCCAATTCTGTGCAGCTTACAAGAGCACGTGGCCCAGCTGTGTGCTGCTGTACTTCTATCCAATCTAATATATTATTTAAAAAATAATTTTTTTTTTAAAGGAAATCCCCCCACGCTTGCTTATAAGATCCAAGGGCTCTAATTGAAAGTTAGTTCACCACCTGATCGGACGGCCTCAAATGTCTGCTTAGTTTTACAAATTACAATCCATGATTTATTTATTTTTTAAAAAAATAAAAATAAAAAATTGGGGGAAAAAGACTCTTTTTCTCCCTCACTCTCTCGTGGCCTGGGACAAAAAGCTGAGGAATTTCAAAGAACCCTATTTTTTTTAGCTTTTTGAGCTTTCCTTCGAAACTTCATTCTCTCGCCACTGAAATTCAATCATCATGAAAGGAACGAAACGTTTCGCCGTACCGGAATCGAACCCCGCCTCGCAAAATGACTCCGCCGTACGTTTCTTTTCTCATTCTTACCCCTTCTTTAAAAATAAATACATCAATAAATAAAATCACTTTCTCTTTCAATTTTAATTTTTTTTTTGTTTTACTCCTCCGTTGAAATGGTTTTGGAATTGTGAGTTCCTGTTCAAGTTTGTTGCTTTTGCATCTTTTAGTGAAAAGTTTGTCAGAGTTTGATTTTTCTTTCTGGGAAAAACAAGCTGAAATTTTGAATGTTTTGGGTTTTTGTGAAAATCAATGACATTAGAGAGATGAGCTCAATCATGCTTATTTGGACTCAGATTACTGTATAGTTGTTAAGTTTATTAACTTTTATTTCTGGGTTTTTTTTTTCACAATTCCCAAGTCAAGGGTTTTGAAATTTGTTTATTGTGTTTGCCCTTATTATTAGCATTTAGTAATATGGATTTGTTTAGTAATTGTTTCAGGTTATAGGTTAATGACTTTTCTTAATTTAATGATTTTGCGCATCCGTTGTCTTTGTATTTTCATTGAAACTGGGAAAACAGAACCAATTATGCAACCAAAATCAGTAAATGTCTCGTCTCTTTACTTGAATTTATGCTTTGGAATTTGGGTTGGTTCAGTTATAATGGTTTTGAAGAATCAGAATTCAGATAACTGTAAGTTTGTGGTCTTGAAATATTTAGTCAGTGGGGGTTATGAACTTTATTAATGATGGCTAATTTATGCATGATGCTTGTTTGTTATAAGTAAAACAACACTGCTGATGATCATTTGTTGTATAAGATCTCTGTTTTTCATGTATTTCTGTGTATTTGACGTATTGATTTTTGTGGGCGATTATTTGATTTCAGTTTTCCAATAGATGATTCTTATTTTATTTTCGTCCTTTTTCCGATGGTGATGCAGTTCTGGAATAAAAGAATAACGGTAGGATCCATGTTTGATGTTCACAGGGCAGACCTTTCTCAACAGAAACCGATGGGCTCGCCCACATTAAATTTGCAGCGAGCCGAGTCATCTCGGCAGCATGTGAGAGCTCTGAACATCCAATTCGCAAGGTATTACTTATTCCTACTTTGATACTTCTGTTTGCATCATCTACTATTTTAATGATGCCTTTTATGAAGATTGAATGTAATTCATTTGTTTTATTTTTGTTTATGATAATATAAGTCATTGGGTGTAGCTTGCATTTGATTTAAATCATCATGGCTTGAGGTACTTGACATTAGGTTTGTAATTTATTTATCTTTGCCAGTTGGGTGCAAACACAATTGAAGAACCACCCGGATGAACTCTGGGAAGATGGCGTTCGGGACTACCTAGCTCATGCTTCAAACATCATGGTAATTCCTTTGTTTTTTCTTCATCCGTTTGCATTTTTTATAATGATCCTGCGTGACTTTTCTTCTTATTAATGAGTTTGGTTGATTATAAAAAATTGGGTTATGAAAGCCAATCTGGCTGGTTCTATTGTCATGCTGTAGTATCAATAAGTCGTTATGTTCAAGACAAGTGACAAGTCATTATTTTCTTATTTTCCCTTATCATGAAGATTGGGGTCTTTGCTAGATTGATTCTGAACTATTTAAACCATCAAATGATCAAATAAGTTCTTGATCAAGAACACATAAATCATATTTGTGCATGTTTAAGAATAATATTTATGTATTTAATGCCAACTTGCTAGTCACTCCCTTTTTGGTCAAGGATGAAGTTGAGTTGATTCTTACGGTGCATGCCAAGCGATTGATGTTCTAACGTATAGATCTTCTCTATTCACCCTCATGCTTCAGGAGAAATTCACGGATGTTGTCAACTGGCTTAAAGCAAATGCTGCAAATGGAGAAAGTTTGCCTGCTGCGGAATTACAGACTACAGAAAAGAAAACGATACCAGAAGCCAAGAATAGTGAGACCAAATTATTTCAGACACAAACTGGGCTTACCCCTGTGAGTACAACTCCTAGCTTTGTGACTTCATGGAGTTCTGGCGTATTCTCCAACAATCAAACGGGAGGGGTCGCCAACAGTCAAAACTCCAGTGTGTTGTCAAGTACTCAAAGCTCTGGAGTACTCGTCAACAGCCAAAGCTCAGGGGTGTTCTCCAACAGCCAAAGCTCAGGGGTGTTCTCTAGCAGCCAAAGCTTAGGTGTGTCCTCCAGCAGCCAAAGCTTAGGTGTGTCCTCCAACAGCCAAAGCTCCGGGTTATTCTCCAACAGCCAAAGCTCCGGGTTATTCTCCAACAGCCAAAGCTCCGGCTTATTCTCAAACAGTCAGAGCTCCGGGTTACTCTCAAACAGTCAAAGCTCCGGCTTATTATCGAACAGCCAAAGCACCGAGATATTCTCAAACAGCCAAAGCTCCAATATATTCTCGAACAACCAAAGCTCTGGGCTATTCTCCAACAGCCAAAGCTCAGGCTTATTCTCCAACAATCAAACCCCATTCTCGTTTGGTAAGTGTCATTCTAAATTCTACACTTCGATGGATTTTGTTTGTGGATTTAGTAGCTCTCAGATGTATGAACTAAGTCCATGTGCGAGACAAAGAACAAAGTAATAGTGGTTTGATTTCAGAAATTAAAGTATTTATGAAGAATGTGTGACATACAAAATATATTACAAGGATCCAATATTTTTTGTTCATCTGAGATGAAGTTGAATAGCTACAATTTTCGGATTCTTATGCAGGAAATTATGGTTCAGCTCCTGAAAACCGGGACGCTGCAGATGATGCGGATGGTGGTAAGACAATAAATTCATACTTGGAGACATTCCCATTCACACCCACTTTTACAATATTTTTGTTTAGGAGAAGTGTGACCTCTTTTTCCCCCATAATTTCTTAATATTCTTTTTTACGACCAGAAAATGAAGAGCAACCCAGCAGCCCATCTGTGAAGAAGTCTGAAGAAAAGGGCGTTGTTGTTGTCCATGAAGTCAAGTGCAAACTTTATGTGAAGGTAATATCTGAAAGACCACTATCTTGGCTCAAAACCTTCTGAAAGACTGCTGGAGATTTTTGGTCCTACGAATCTATCTCCCCCCCCCCCCCCCCCCCC
>NW_010366183.1:34635-73607 GCF_000414095.1 Morus notabilis
TTGGAGTTTTTTTGCCCCACCAATCTTCCCCCCCCCCCCCCCTCTTTTCCAATATGAAAGAATTATGCAAATCTATTTTTGTGTATTTCATAGTTTAGTTGCATGATGTGATTGATGGCCGTGGTTAATTATTCTCTTTACCTACAGTTAATTGCGTTATTTTTTGTTAATACGGAAGCTGAGTTGCTATTCATTTGCCGAATGCATGCTAATATGTGATGTTTATATGTGTTCTAACCTTTGCTCTTTGCTCTTTGTTCCGTTTCTGTTTTGTGTTTTCATGTGTCCAGTCAAGTGACCCTGCAGATAGAGATCCATGGAAAGATAAAGGCACGGGGCAGCTTTCTATAAAATGCAAAGAGGGTGTTAGCAAGGGTGCAAAAGAATCCAAACCGACGATTATTGTTCGTAATGATGTATGTTTTCTTCCAGTCTTACTTCCCTTCCAAGTCGTGGCATTGGAAACTATTGGCATAAAATGATTTAAAAACAAAAAAACAAAAAATCGTAATGCTGTTTTCTGAGATGGCAAGGCTTCAAGTAACATATGAGTTCGGTTAGTGTGAATAGAAGATATTTTAGCTCCCGTCAGTGGAAATTGGCACTGAAACATCTGTTTCTTCTGCTGTTTTCATCTTTCTGCTATTCTCTTTGAGATACCGGACCATTATCAAGTCAATATATATGGCATTTGCAATTTCTTTTTCCGCCACAAGTCAACACTTTTTCTTCCAGAATTTTTGTTGAAAAGAAGTATTTTCTACGGTTATATACCTTCCTCTCTCCTTGAAATACTTTAATCTACAGTATACTCATTCTTCTACTTCTCTCTCCCACATTATGGTTTACATGTATGAAGTTTGAATTATGCCCTTCTGGATTCTCTGACATATTAGTCTGCTGTAATGAGTTCTCTTTTTCCGCCTATTTATTTGGTCATCCCAATGAAATTTTGTATTAGCTTTGCATTCGGAGCTCTCACATTAGTTTCACTTTTTGCATGCTTTTCTCAGGTAGGAAAATTGCTGCTTAATGCTTTAATATATCCTGGTATCAAGACGACTACACAAAAGAATTCCATTGTTGCGATATTTCATAGTGCGGTAATATATATTGATTCTGAATTTTGCATGGTGACAAACTATAGTTCCATTTCATTTAGTCACAAACTAGTTAGTTAACTAGAGTCGTGTCATAAAAGCAGTTTCTCTTGTTTATAGGGAGATGGTGATGGAAACGGTGGTGGTAAAAACGACAATGCCGTGGCGCGTACCTTCTTGATTAGATTGAAAACAGAGGAGGATCGAAATAAACTAGCAACAGCAATCCAAGACTATGCGCCTTCATCTTGAAAGTCGCAATAAGTAAAACATCTTTAGTTACCTCATCTTTAACAATGTACCAATAGGTAGCATGGATTTTGCAGCATCAATATTTTTTGGATTTGGAGAGGAGCTTTTTTTAGCTCTCTTTTCTGAGGCTCCATAAGAAGGGAAAGTTATTTTTCATGTGCAAGTCTTGATAAAGTTCCTGTCCGTTATGAGATACTACTGTTCTTGTAACGTAAGAAAAAGCATATTAGTGATCTTTTGCAAGCTTTTAATTTATACTTAAATGCGGTTTACCTATCTTATGTGGGTCAATCTCAATCTGGCGCATTTCCATCTTTACGTTCTTTCCTTGTTCAACAAGTAGTCATTTCATAATGATACGAAGGATCCAACGAACAATTCTATTGCTTAAAATGCAACTCAAATTTTCAATATGTTAAAAAGAGTTTGTAATGCTTCTAATAAATATTTTGGTGTTGATAATGTCGTCAAGACAAGTGAATGAAATCGAGTTGCGCTTTTTTGTACGGTCGATGTCAATTTTGACTATATACTTATCCCATAGGAACTTTAATGTAGGTTAAAAAACTGAAATAATGACGTGAAAGCGTTTGTAGTCCAACGGTTAGGATAATTGCCTTCCAAGCAATAGATCCGGGTTCGACTCCCGGCAAACGCAGCTTTTTTTCCCCTTATTTTTAAATTCTGATAGCTTTCTTTTGGGTGTTATGTTTTTTCCTTGAATCATTGAATTCTAAAATAAATTCTGATAGCTTTCTTTTTTAGTTTGGTGTTATGTTTTTCTATTGAATCATTGATTCTACTAGTGTTTTCTGCTCATAAAAAATTTGAATTTCAAATGTCAGAATCAATAATCATAATTTGAGTATACTTTTCAAACATGCATTGAGAAAAATTCCAAATGATATATTTGACCCACTAACATCTTTAGTGTAACAAAACTCCATTCAAATATAGTTTCTTCTCACAAAAATTTTAAATTTCAAATGTCATAATCAAGAATTATAGTTTGAGTACACTTTCCAAACGGCCTTAAGAAAAATTCTAAAGGATATATTTGACCCACTGACATCTTTAGCGTAACAACACTCCATCTGAACATGAACAATGAATAAGCCACAGTAAAGGCTCTTATATATCATTCCATTTTTCCTTTTCTTTCACTTTGTGTTTATACCAGATGCACTACAAAATGAGGATTAGAGGTCGTCCGGCCTAGCACGGGCCTGACAACTCAAAGGAAAATATTGGGCCGGACTAGTCCAACCCTAAAAGAGAGAGGGTCAGCCCAATACGACCTTAAAAGAGAGAAGTCAGCCCAGCCAAGCCATAAGCCTAAAAAATTTACGACCAACCCGGCCGGAAATTTTATAAGGTATTTTCAAAAAAATCTTTAAAAATATAATGTTTGGATCAGGCCGACCTGACCCTAAAAGAGAGGGTTGGCTCAACCCGATCCTAAACTCAAAAAAATTAAAGTCGGAGCCGACCCATTTAACCCAACCCAAACTTGTAACTCTAATGAGTATATATTCCTGTCCACACACATATAGATATAGTACGAGTTTCCGATATATATTACATTTATTTAAAAGCATTAGAAATTAGAAATTACAGATTGGTTGCTCTTCCCAACACCTTGTTCGTAGATTCTAAAACCAAGCCAATTAACCCATAAATAACCTTAAGCCTAATAGAAAATTTTACAGCACATTATTTTTCCCATATCAGAAAAGCATCATCACTCTAGTACAGCATATAAATAAAGGCAAGGACGCTTTAAGACCAAAGTTCAACTCCTCATGTTGTAGTAGTTATCCTTTCATCAACTCATCAGCTATTTTCCCCCCAGTGAATCGTTAACTGTAAACATGTTTTGTTTTTCTTTCTTTGTGGCTGGTCCGGAAGCTCGGTTAATCTTATTCTTCTAGCAAACAAGTGATAATCTAAGAGACGGAGCGGTTGGAATATCTGTGCACGACGCCCAGCGGATGACCGATTCAGTTACAATGAGATTAATCTGAGTGAACTCGCCGAGGCCAATCGTGTGGTTCCTTTTGTTGTGGATGCCTGCAACCTTAGTCCCAGTAGCTCCTCTTCGAATCTCTTTACGCTCTATTTCTCCAACGCCGCGCTTATCAGGCAAAAGTTCAGGCTGCGGAAATAGTTTCTCCATGCTTGATTCTGCATTTTCCAAATGTTAAAGACCATACAATATCACGGACAAGTGCATGATTGCTTATGTTTTGGTCTGTGTGAAAGAAAGACTTACCACTATAAATCACATCCAATGATGACTCATTAGCTCTGAATCTCAATGAAATATTTCCTTGAACTACACTCGATATTGGACTGAAAAAGGTGAAGCTTGGCATTGATGGAATTGGGGAAGAAAACTCTGTCATACTTGATTCGTGGCAGCTGCCAAAGGAAAAACGTCCAGATGCCGAGCAAGGAGTGCCATCATCCTCTAAGAAAGAAGCGAAAGACGATTTGCATGTGAAAACAGGTGATTGTCTTGGTTTCTCATCACCTTTGAAGGTATAATCCTCAGTCCTGGCAATAAATGGAGTAGAAAAAGAACCTCCGCACACTTCAAGTTCATCGCAAACTTGGTTATCTTGGTCGTATGTTTCTTGAGCTCCTTGAGCGCAGTCCTCCATCCATGAATGAGCTGCAAGGAATAGTAATCTTATTAGGAGCAAAGCTTGAAATAGGGCACCTTGTTGGTCTCTAAAGATTGGCTTAAAAATTTTAACCAAGTTCAAAAGCATTAACCAGAAAAGGGCAAGCGCTTAGAGGATTAAGCTCCTGGATTCGATTAATTAGACCATGAATAAGCTGCTCAATTCAACCACCAACTCTCAATTAAGCTTTTTCTTATTGAGAATCATGAATATGCCAATAAAATTCAGAGATGGTGTTTGAAGAGAATTTCTACAACATGTTTGGTGTCACTCAACTACGTATCAAAACTTCCCATCACCACCATTCCGTAATTAGTCAGCACAAGTTGGACTGTTTTAGCTATAATCCTTAAAAGTATAATAATGATCCTGAAACACAATGCTGCAATGACTTACCTAAAACCTGTTCAGCAGTGAGCCTTTTAGAAGGGTCAACTCGAAGCATTCCGGTGATGAGGTCCTTAGCGGTTTCAGATATGCGATCCCAAGGATCAGTAGGGAATCGAAGATCTGCAGCTCTAACTGCATCAAAAATTCTTGACTTAGTCTTTCCCCAAAAGGGGGGCATCCCACTAAGAAGTATATACAAAATAACCCCAGCACTCCAAACATCAGCAGCCTGGTTATAACCTCCCGAAAGTACCTCAGGCGCTATGTAAAATGGACTTCCCACAGTTCCCTGCAATTTCTGTCCTGTAGACACGAAAAAAACCAAATGATTATAACAACATATAAATAATAAAACTTATTGGAAAGGTATGAATTTAATCCATAAACACGAGAGGGGGGAAAAGAAGGAAACAAAAATTCTTACCAGGTCTGCAGTAGGTAGCAAGGCCAAAATCTGCTAACTTAATAGGCGAGGACGAGGATGTGGTGGCCAAGAGAATGTTTTCTGGTTTCAAATCTCTATGGACAACACCATTCTCGTGACAAAACTTAACCACTTCCATCAAATGTTTAAAGATAACCCTCGCATTGTGCTCTGAGAATCTCCCCTGCTTCTCAAGCCGGTGAAAAAGCTCCCCTCCAGCGCACAATTCCATCAACAAGTGCACATAATTCTCCTCCTCATAAACCGCCTTGAGACTTACGACATTATAATGTGCAGATAACCTAGTCATTATTTCGATCTCAAGCTTAACGCTGCGCACATCATCCACCGTTACCAATCTATCTTTGGCAATGGACTTGCAAGCCAAAACCTCCCCGGTGAATTTATCTGAGCACGCCCTGATTACACCAAACTGGCCCCACCCCAATTGTTCACCAAGAACGTACTTGTCTTTCAAGTTTGACACTTGGATTGTGTCCAAAATTGTCTGACTAAGGTTTGCCACTTTGTAGCAGTTGCACAACCGAGTTGAAGGTCGATTGATGTCTTTGCCGTTGGCTACGTCCATAACAATGTAACACGAAGGTCCTTGAGGAAAAATCAACTCAAAATCACACTTTCACATCCAAACTCTTGTCATTGCATTACCAGCTGGTAATCCTGCTGTTGTTTTTCAGTGGGATCAGTCATGATCACACATCTCTCAACTCATCATGATAAAAAAAACATGGTGTAAAGATATAAACTTTTAGTGTCCCACGTCAGTCACCTGAAGCAAAATTTCAAATTTCAAATTTCAAATTTCAGACAATTTGCTTGAATCTCAGGCTTCTGGGTTAGAATTTTTCTTTGAGTCTCTTCTTTCGGCTGCTAACAGTTCAAAAAAAAATCCTATTTTTCATGCTAGCCCTTAAACCCCATATGCAAAATACTGAATCACACGCATTTTTCAAACTCAAAGTCAAATTTAATAACTTTGAAAATTCTAGAACTAAGTTCGATTTCACATGAACCGGTAAACTTGAAGACCCAGAAAAAAAATTTAAGAAAAAAACAGAAACCCAGATACATGCATGAATCTCTTGACTGAAAGCATCAAAATTTAGCAGGAATAATTCCATCAAAACCCATACCCCTCAAGAGCAGATTTTTTTTCTTCTCAAAAAACACAGCAAAGAACTCACATTTTGCGGACTGAAGAGAGAGAAAGAGAGAAAGAGAGATAGAGAGATAGAGAGATAGAGAGAGAAACTGACCTTGTCAAAGAGCCATGGTATAAGCTTGCCATGGCAATGCGTCCCACGAGCAAACCAGTAGTCATTGGCATCTCACCTGTTCAAAAATGCTCTCTTTCTCTCTGTCTTTTTCATTCTCTTTCTTCTCTCTGACCGGGAAATGCCCGTTTCTTATGAATTAATAAATCACTATAAATTCGAACTTAAACTCTATCTTCTGCAATAATAAAGTTACAACACACCATGTGCATCTGCCACGTGTCCCCAAAGACCCAATTTTGGTAATTTAAGGTCTAGAGTTGGAATTATCCAATGACATAAATGTCATTATTATGGGCAACTTCCCATTTGATTGCTCTCGCCCACCTACAACCATTGCTCAATTTATTAGGATTGAAGGAAACTTCTAAATAAAAATAAATAATTTTTTGGTATGCCAAAAAAATTTTTTTTTTTGGGTGGAAGGGGAGGTAAATAAAACAGAATAAGGGAAAGGGGGTAGTTCTCAAGGTGGGCCGAAGTGGATTATGGGACCCACAAAGTGAGTGAACCAATGGTATTAGATGGGCATGATTGTGTCACCATTAAAACTTCAACTTCATCATGTTGGAGATGCAGATCATGTGGGTCTTCGCCACGTGGGGCAGTACAAGTGGCTATTAGAAGAAGTACATGAAGTGGGCCCCAGGTTCGGAAATTAGGCCCATTAACACGGGGAATTTGTGTTGGTTATGAAGCATGGGAGGGAGCATATATCCCAGCTATGATTAGCTGTACGCCAACGGGCATTTTTGCCTAATTGGCTTTGGCCTTGAATAATGATAATCTACTCCTAATTTCTTTTCAAGATTAATAATAATTAATTTCATTCATTGGAAAGAGTTGACTTATAGTCATAAGATCCAAACCAAATTATGATTTCCTTTCAAAAAAAAATTATGACCAAAATTGCTAACTCAAATGTCCACTTTACTTTTTTTTTTTTTTTTTTTTTTTTTTTTTATATATATACAATACGGAATCAAATCCGTAATCTCTCTTAAATCCTACCCCACCACCCGATCCCCCTTGTCACGAGACTGACAAATGTATGTTGTAATGGTACAAAATATAAACCAATGTTTTCTCAACAGAGGAAGTTTAAGGTCAAAATGTTACTATGTCATGGTATTGGTAGTTGGTACTAAAACAAAGTTGATGAATTAAGGTGGTGCGTGACATAAACATCAATAGTCTGTCTTTATATTTAAGGATTAATTAAAAACCACTAAGAATTAACCTTAGTGAGAAAATTGCGTGTAAATAAAGCTAGCTAGACAGTTGAAATCTAACCATTCATCTTTTAACACTTTTGTGTGCAAACTAAATTTAATCTTTATAAATTATCTTTGGAATGCCAATTCTCTATGGTATTAATGCTTTCTTTAATATAGATATAGATATAGATATACAACGAGAACCAACCCAATGCAGGAGGAGACTGGAAGCAAGAAGATGGTATTCAAAGGCCCAAATAAATGAGCCAACTGTTCAGTTAAGTCAAGCTTTCGAAAAATAATTTTCTCTTATTTTTCAAAAAAACAGTAATTCGTTTAGTAATGTTTTTAAAATAATTTTATTTTTAGTACAAAAGTAAAAATAAAATTATTTGGAGAATTATTTTGAAACCGATTTTAAAATTGTGTTTGGTTAGTTTTTTAAAAAATTATTTTGAGTACAATAAAAAAGTACAATCATATTTGATTATAATTATTAATTAATATATTTTAACATTGTTGATGAGTAATAGAAAAAGAAAAATAACTTTTAACCGTTTTTTAATTTCTTCACAAAAATCATTATCACTGTTTTTTATTTTTGTTTTCATTTTCAAAACATTGGCTAAACAAACACGGTTGACAAACCGTTTTCATTTTTCATATCTTAAAAGACGTGCATAGACGTTTTCAAAAATAATCTGAAACTAATTACAAACGCACCAAGTATTTTTAATTTCTATTTGTGAGGAACTTATACCAACAACAAAAATTCAGCCAGCAAATGTTTTCTTTAGAGTGGGGAAATTCTTGATCTCAGCATTGCATGTATAGGTATGAATTTACCTATAGTTAAAGTAAATTCTTTGCATTTTTAATTTAATTTGTTTACAATTCTAAACTTGAATATTATTTCCTTATCTCTTAACAGGAAGAGAGAATTCAGGATTATATATATATATATATATATAGAAATTTGATAGGCAAATGGTAACTTTTTTTCTTTTCATGATGTAAGTGAATCAGAAGAACATGTTATTATGAGACAGAAGATTTTTGGGTTGTTCTAAATTTTAGAGTGTAACTTGAGTGTAGTTTTTGAGTTAAATTTGAGTTATAATTTGAGTTGAAATTGTAACTTGAATAAAATTGAGTAAAGTTGAATAAAGTTGAAACTTAAAAGAATATAAACTTAAATAAAGTTAGAACTCGAGTTATCTTTTTTTAAGTTTTTTAGACAAAAGAACAACCCTTTTATTTCTACTTCTATATGGAAAGTGTCCTAAGCATCATGTATTTTATAAATACTACTATATGATTAAGTTACACAAGACAACAACATACTAAACTGGGCTCTTAATCGGTAAGTTTGGCCCCCCATTAGTTTTCACATAATTTCTTACTAGAATTTATTTGTTGCTTTTCTTCCTTTATGGTAACATTCTTCCTATGATGGAATGCGGCCTTTGTCCATTAATTCCATATATACTTGAAGACGTTGCTTCAAACGACAACCACGCGACAAAATCCTTTGTTTGCTTCCACTCATGGTCCAACTTTACATTTTTTTAATGTATTTTTCTCATTCTTTTCGGAAATGGGAAATAAATTAATGTTGAACAAACTCTTTCTTTTGGGCTCAAAGCTCGAGAAAGTTACGACTTATTCAGTTGTATTTTTGAGTTATAGTAATTTGAGTGTAGATTTTAAATTAAATTTGAGTTTAAGTTGTAATTTAAGTTATGGTTTGAATTGAGAATGTATTTGAGTTTATATTTGGATGAGTCAAAACTTAAATTTGTATTTAGATAGTATTTTAATAAAAACTCAATAGTGATAGACAATTTTAATAGGGTATATGGGTGAGGTTTTATTCGTCTTTTTGTTATAAACACATATAAAAACAAATCATCTTAATTGGAATTAAACAACTTCACTAATAAACTGATAAAATACACATACATATATAACATTATAGGGCATAAGGACTCAATTAGCATTATTGTTATTTATAAAAGTTTAGGTCTTGTTTAGTTCGCCGATTTAAATTGAAATGTGATTTTACGTTAGAGCTTTTAATTACAGTAAAAAAAGTTAAATATGACTTTTTGTGAGAGTTTTTAATTAATATAAATTGAAATTAAAAATTTAAATCAGTAAAATGAATGAGACCTTATTAAAATGACCAACTCATAGTGAAATAACTCTTAAAAATATATATTTTCTTGAAATGGGGCCAAGCCAACTGAAAGAGAAGAAGAGTACAAAAATATTTATAAATGATGGAGCTCTGTTCCGATAAATCTGTTCAACTAAATTATGCTTCAAACAAGCCAATGAGATATCTATAGTTTCACTTTCTTTGTTTCATTAGATTGGTGGGGTTCTTATCAGTCTGCACCCATCTTATTCAGTGAGTGAAAGAGAAAGCACATAAAAATCACGTTCTTCAAGAGTTAGGTAGGATTTAATATTTGCACGAAGCATTTAATGGTAGAGAAAATGTAGTCTCGTATTAAATTGCATCGAAACAAAATATATACAAAACTAACAAAACTTGATATACGTCTACTTCACGAAATGGAGCCTTATCAATAGCTATTTTTTCCCACAATCCTATACATACGTACATATACATATATATATATAGATATTTATTTTTTTGTCTTTTTTTTTGTTTATTTATGTCGTGAAAGCTTTGACTGGCCAATCAGAAATGATACAAACCCCACATAATGGTGGAGATTGTAGTCGTTTAATTTATTGATTCGAGTTGATATATAATTTTATGTGAGAATTTTTTATTATAATAAAAAAATAAATATGACTATTTCTGATAATTTTTTATTATAATAAAACTCAAATTCTAAATTAAAATTGGTGAAATGAGCTTTTTACTTCACCTTATATTTTGAAAAGTATAATTATTTCTTCTTTTTCTACCATCCAATTTTGAGGGAATGCCCGACCCTTTACACGCATTTCTGCCTTTTATCTAAATCGTTCTCATTCAAACAAAAAAAAAAAAAAAATTACAAAATACCGTCTGAGATTACAGGCTGTAGTAATTTGGCTTCCAAATTTCACTTTTGAACATTGTAAGTAACTCCACATTATATAAAGTCCATAAATGTCGGATTCCTAACAAAATGACCATATTTGTCAATTTTTTAATAATATTTTTATAAGGTGCTTTTGTACATTTTTTATTGTTAAATTTGATTAAAATCGCTTAAAAAAATTATGCAGAACATATAATTTCTAATAAATATCTAATGGCTAAAAAACAAGATCATCAGCCAATAATTTATTTTTTCAGGTTTCACTGTAAGAAGCTCCATGTTTATAATCTTCAAAACTGAAACTCAGGATAGACAACTTCAATGTGTAAGTCTTAGGTGTTATTTGTGTTAATAACTTTTTTTTTTTTTGAAAAAAAAAGGTTATATTCTTATACCAAACCGGTTCACTACTACGAAAAAAAAAAGATTTGATCTACAACGTATGCGCGCGTAATGGAGCTGCTTTTCCCACCAAATTACGTAATAATTTTTTCTTTTTTCTTTTTAAAATTAAATAAAATTTCAAATTTAATACGTTGTTCAATTTTGTACTTCAAGACATTGTTATCTAAATTATATATCTACTTTTTTCATGAATTTTATGCATTGAAATTTATAAAATAAATTTTTAGTTTTTTACATTTTAAAAAAATAATGCTATTGCAATTAAAGAAGTTTTGTGAATTAGATGAAGACAATCCATATAAAAAAAATAGAGTTTATTTAGTTCGTGAATTCAAACAAAATAGTTTTTATCAGTATTTAAATTTTTAAAAGTTATGTGAAAAAAATATTATAACAAAGTCTTTTTAAATTTAAATTTTTATAAAAGAAAACGCTATTAAAATTTTGAATAGGGGTTCATATACCCCTCCACCAAATAAGCTGTTAGCTTAAAAGAAACAAAGACTGTGTTTGAAGTTATTTTTGTTTTTATTTTTCACATTTTTTGAGAAAGAAAAAATAAAAACGGGAGAAAAATGATGTTTGACACAATTAAAGATGAAAATGAAAATGAAAACGATTCTAAACATAATTATGTCTGAACACATTTTTATAAAACTACTAAACACATTTTTTGATAAGAAAAAATAAATTTTTAATAAAACTACTAAACACATTTTTAAAAATAATTTTTGTCTGAAATTAAAAATATTTTTATTTATATTTTTATATAAAAAATAAAATTATTTTAGAACAAGTTCTAAACGCACTTAAATCTTTAAAAACAAGAAATCATTGTGTATTTTCAAGCGGAAAAAAAACCATATAGTATTTTCTCGGGAAAAGAAAAGAAATAGGGAGATACTGACACAGATAAAACGGTTAATAATGTAATTATGTCATCTTAGCATGCGTAAAAGGAAAAGAAAAACCATTAGAAAATAATCAAATATTCCATTTCATGCTTACGTACACTGCATGCGCGCCACATTGATTGTATTTCTGTTTGGTGATAATCAATGTTTTCTGCAAAATTTAACTTACAAAAATCACGTTTGATTTATGTATTTAAAATTATTTTTATTTTATGTATATTTTTTATGAGAAAAAATATTATGAAAAATTATAAATTATAATTTAGAATCAGGGACGAATATAAAAAATAAACGTCCCCTAACTAAATTTAGGTTCGTTTATTTCACTCATTTAAATTTAAAATTCAAATTTTATTATAATAAAAAATTATTATAAACAGTCGCATTTAACTTTTTTATTATAATAAAAAACTCTCACATAAAGTCACATCTCAATTCGAATCAGCGAACTAAACAAGCCCTTACTTTATGTGAGCTTTAAACTGTAGTAGAAAAAGTTAGATGTGACTTTTTGTGAAAGCTTTTAACTATAGTAAAACTGAAATTAAAAACTTAAATCGGTGAAATTAACGAGATTTTAATTTAGATTTTTTTAGTACTTAGAAATTAAATTAGTATTAGAAACGTGATAACGATACTTGATGGAATTTATTTAAATAGATTGTATTTTTTTTAATAATTTAATTTAGTATATCCTTAATATTTAGATATTAAATCTCTATTTATCTTATTAGAGATTAGATGAAATAATATCGTTACATTATGTCTACAACTATGATAATTTAAACATGAAATTAAATTAAATGAGAGATTAGATTTAATTTAAACATGAAATCATTGTTATATAATGTCTACAATCACGAAATTATTCATTTAAAACAATGATAAATCACTAAGGAGACGTTTGGTTCATGGATTAGAATCATAAGATTATAGTCATTTTCAATTTACGTGTATTTTTTGTGAGAGAAAACACTGTAGCGAACTGTGAATCATGATTCAAATCGGGGTACGAATCTCCCAACAAAATAACCCCTAAATCTTCTTAATTTTACGGTGGTTTTCTTTTAAAACCTCGTAATATCTAAATAATATGTTATGAATTATAACATGGATAGAATCAACTTCAATAATAATCATGTTAAACACTAATGTGAATTTGTGAATTCAACCTATTGTCTACATATACAAGTCAAACGTGGCAATATAAAATTTGAAAGGAAAAAATGCTTTATATTTAAAGCTCGTCATTAGCATTGTAACATTGATATGTATGTTTTTTATTATTTTAAGCCCACGAGGATCTTAGCATTTTGTATCCATAGGGTCATAGGGAACATTTAAAACACAAAATTTAAATATTCAACAAGTGTTCCAAAAAGTGAAAACCATAGCATATAATATCTCATTGAACCGATCAGCAAAAAATATCTCATTCAACCCATAAAAATAAGCAATTTTTTTTTCTTCTTGAAATCAAGCAAGTTGATTAATGATTATATTCCAAACAACAAAAGGACTCCACCAAAGGGCCGAAAAAGCGCACCACCAAGTCAAAAAAAGTGAATACGTACTACCCTCTACCAGTCAAAGACCAAAAATCAAGTATGTAAAAAAAAAAAAAAAAAAAAGGAAGGGTCAGTTTAGTAATTACAAGGAAAAGAAGGGGTATACATGTAAGAGAGTACCAAAAAGCAAATTTCTCGACCTCGGTTTTCTTTCCTGTTTCAAGTCATCGAACTCAGTGTTTGTCGTTTGCTGAACTCCGACCAGACCGGCGGCGACACTCCCCTCCTCTCTTTCTCTCTCTAAAGCCCATAAGCCCTTTTGGGTTCTTTCTCTCTCTCCTCTTCTACTCAATAATTTTCACTTTTTAACTCTTCATATTTCGAAGTATCACACTCCAGAAAGTGACTTCCATTGAAAAGATCATTCTCTGCCCATTATTATTGCCATCGTCTTTTCGCTGCCTAGAAGTTTCGAAGCCAAAAAGAAAAAAAAAAATCAACCCTGGTGCTTGCTATTCTCGGTTTCACCTGAAATAAGTGAGTTCTTTTTCTTTCAATTCGTAAAGTTTGTTTGTTTTGTTTTTTTTAAAGGGTATGTGGGATTTTTCCTGTGACGTATTTTTAATATGGATGATTGCTTCGTTTCTTTATTGGGCAGTTTATTTTTCCGTGTTTTGATTTTGGGTTTGATCGTTTTTCCGATATGCTTGTCTCTGTTGTGTCGTTTTGGTTTCTGGGTTTTTAAAATTAATGGCTTTTGCAATTTGCATGGAGGCTTTCTGTTCTGTTTTCTGCATGTTTGTGCTTGATTGTTGGTTTTTGGCTATTGAGGGGTCGAAAGAGAGGAGATTTTCACAATGCGGTTATGAATGTTGTGTTGGTGATGGCTTAATTACTCTGCTAATTGTAAAAATTGATCGTGTCTAAAAGGGTGTTGAGTTTTTTTTATTTTATTTATTTATTTAGTTATTTATTTTTTTCATAATGGCATTGAGATAATGAAACCTGGGGGATTTATTTTTACTTCTATGTTCGTGGGTTTATGAGTGGTGATGGCCATTTGAGCTAAATGTTTGGTTCATTAGTATGGGTAGGTTTGGGGTGTCTTTTTCTCAGCTTTATGGGTTTATGAATCTAATTCTTGTTATACCCACATCTGAGAATTTTAAGAATCTGGGCACGCGTCATTTGCAGTTGGTAAATTAGAGAGTTCCTTATTTTTATGTGCTGTTGTTTTAATGATCTTTGTTTACAATGAAGATGACTTTTTTTTTTTTATTTCTTATTTTTGGTGTGGCTTGTCTTCTTATCAGGTGATAGTGTTTTCTTTGTACTCACATTGTTTTTGTATTTTTGTAGTACTTTAGGTTTTGTCTGATTTTTATTGCTGAAGGCATCATGGAGAACGAATTGCATGAAGATGAACGTGTTCCATTTGGTGTCTTGACTAGCATATCCTTTACTATTTCGAACAAGGAAGATACTGTAAGCACTCTTCTACTCTTGCATGTAATTTCCTGTTTGTTTGTAGCGTGGAGAGCCTAAATGGTATGAAGAACATTGTATTGTTCTTATTAGGATGGGCCATAAAAACTAGAACAATTCATGGTTTGGTTGTTTTTTATATAAGCTTGCTTCTTTTGCTCTTGCAAAATAAGGAGAATTCTGCGGTAGTACACAATTTTTAATCATTAGAATTTCATCAAGTTCTGTTAGAGTATCATCCTCTGCTTTATCCGCGAAATAAACATGCTTTTAGCCAGGGATTAGTTTTTTCAGACACATCATGATTGTGGTATTGGGTAATCTGAAATTTCCACTATAATAGGACCGAGTTTAGATACAAATTATTGATATGTGTACATGTATTGAGTTGCCTTACTTGGGTTAATGTGAATGCCCGTGTTCTTGTATTAATCATATGCATACATGAGTACATACATGCTGGTCTGTTGGCAAATCTTTCTCTATTACTTTTTTATTAAGAAAGATGAATCATCATCTTTTCGGCAGTCTGATTTGTACTCTTTTGACGCCACAAAATTCTTAGGACTTTCACTTATATCCTTTGTGAAGTTTAGATTAGCATGTCGGAAAGATGAAGCATCATCTTTTCGGCAGTCAGATTTGTACTCTTTTGACGCCACAAAATTCTTAGGACTTTCACTTATATCTTTTGTGAAGTTTAGTCTGATTAGCATGTCAATGCATTATCCACTCTATAGCAAAAAGTTTGAGTGAATGATTATTGGTTCTGTATTCTGTACTCTACGATGTTTTGACTTTCTCCTCATTTGAAACAGAATTTCATAATGTTGTAATTCTTTAACAGGAAAGTAGGTCTGTCATGTCAATTGAGTTGTCCAATGAGGTGACCGATCCTAGATTGGGACTTCCCAATCCGTCTTCCAGTTGTTCCACGTGTGGTGCGAATGATTCAAAGTCCTGCGAAGGTATGGATTGACATGTTACATTAATATTCACACTTCGTATTTCATAATAAGATGCTTTGGTTACCTTGCTACTAGATGTACTCAGATAACCTTGTTTATTTTTTAGGACATTTTGGCCACATCAAACTTCCGTTTACAGTTCTGAATCCGTACTTTGTATCGGAAGTTGTGCAAGTATTAAACAAGATTTGCCCAGGATGTAAATCTATCAGGCAAGATCTTCGGGTCAAGGTGAGGTACCACGTGCCTCATGTTGATCGGTATTGATTGAATGTTTTTCCCCCCTATATACAAATAACTTAAAAAGTCTACTGGCTTTCATGGACAAACTGGGTGGGTGTTTTTCAGTATTTGATTTACTTTAGGTTCCCAAGGTTTCTATTGATATCCTAAAAAAAAAAAAGTTATTCTATGGAGTGATCTTAATGATTTGGGCGCCAATAATTCCATGTTCTTTCCGTAAACAAGAAAAATAAAATTCTTTCCAAGAACATATTTTTGTCTAGATGACAGTGGGAGCATTTGTTGCAAAATGTTAAACTTTACGTTTTTCTGATTTGGTTCAAATAACTTTCTTTAGGATATTGGTTCCTTTTGATATAACCATGCTAATTGTATTTTCTTGTTTGTTTTCTTCAATGCAGAAAATTGACTCTTTTTTAAATCTAAAGATGAAAATAAACTATTGCATGTCTGAGTAATACTTTTAATATTAAGACTTATTCTTTCTCCCCAAAATGGAAATATCCGGTTTTGTTTGGTTGGGAAAATGTAGAGAATATAAAGTTCAGATAAATAGAATGTTTGCTGTCGCTCATTTTTTTAATATATTAATATATCTTGTGTACTGCATATTACCAGGACCCTGATTCTTCTAACGGTAGGCGTCAGCCAAAGGGGTGCAAATTTTGTGTTGTAAGTTTGTTTTCATTTTACTTCTTTGTGCAGCATTTCAATATCATGAATTTTAACACTTTGGAGTAAACAGGGAAATTCATTAGAGTGGTACCCAAAAACGAAATTTAAAGTTTCATCAAATGAATATGATCACCTCAAGAAAAGTGCTATTATAGCGGAGGTAAATGAAAGCACGGTTACACTCCAGAATAAGAGACCAAAACGTGTGTTACCAGCTGATTATTGGGAGTTTCTACCAAAAGATGAACTTCTAGATGAAAGTTGCATAAGACCAAACAGAAGAGTTTTGTCACATGCTCAGGTATCTTGCTTCCTTGTGTGCACATATATTTGTTGTTTACTTTTAGTTTTGATAAAGTGCATTTTTTTTTTGGTTGATCATTGACGATTGTGCAACTTTTCCTATATTATACTCAGATTTATGATGCCCTATTCTGTGCTTTTAGGTTCATTATTTGTTAAAAGATGTAGATCCCGAATTCATCAAAAAGTTTGTTCCAAGGACGGATTTACTTTTTCTCAACTGTTTCCCTGTAACTCCAAATTGTCATCGCGTTACAGAATTTCATCATGCATTCTCTAACGGGCAACGATTGAAATATGTATGAATCGTTTTCTCTCTTGTGCTTTTCTTGATTGATTGGGGTTAGTAAATTGCAACTCATGCTTGTTTCTTTTCCCTTTTGTGTTTTTATGATTTGTAGGATGAACGAACGTCTACCTATAAAAAATTGGTTGGTTTTCGGGGGACGCCGAATGAGTTGGCTTCTCGTATTTTGGACTGTCTGAAAATTTCCAAGGCAGGTCACCATTTGTTGTTTTCTTGTATTTCTGTAAATCCCAGTCAAAAGTCTTGCTAATAATTATGCTTTCTACTCGCAGTTACACTCTGAAAAATTATCAAGTAAGGAAGTGCTTTTTGCCCAGCAAAAGACAAATGAGGGTCCTTCAAATACGTCTGGTTCACGATGGGTGAAAGAGGTTGTTTTGGGAAAACGCAGTGACCATTGTCTTCGCATGGTTGTCGTTGGTGATCCAAACATCAGGCTTAATGAGATTGGTATACCCGCTCGTATTGCAGAGAGGATGCATATTTCTGTTGTTCTGAACAAATTGAACTTGGAAAAGTCAGATGCTTGTCGGGATATGCGCGTTACTGAGCAAGGAATCTATATTCATCGTGATTCTCATATAGTGCGGGTACGCCCTACTGATTTCCTGAAAATCGGAGACACCATATATAGGCCTCTAAGCGATGGAGATCTTGTGTTGATAAATAGGCCTCCATCCATTCATCAGCATTCGCATGTGGCTTTCTCTGTTAAGGTTCTTCCGACAGGGTCAGCTTTGTCGTTAAATCCACTTTGTTGCTCTCCTTTTCGTGCAGATTTTGATGGTGATTGCCTTCATGGCTATATTCCTCAATCAGTGGCCTCTAGAGTCGAGCTCAAAGAGCTTGTTTCGTTGGATAAACAACTGCTCAATGGGCAAAGTGGTAAGAACCTCATTTCGCTAAGCCAAGACAGTTTGACTGCGGCCCATTTGATGTTGGAGGACAGTGTTACCATTAATCGGTTTCAGATGCAGCAATTGCAGATGTTTATTTCGCATCATCCTTTGTCCCCAGCAATTATCAAAGCTCCCTCATTAAGTACTCCTGTTTGGACGGGAAAACAGGTGTTCAGCATGCTCTTACCGGAAGGATTTGATTATGTTTTTTCTTCAGCTAACGTATATATAAAAAATGGGGAGCTTATATCTGCTGAAGGATCTTCCTGGTTACGGGACACAGATAATATTTTCCAAAGTCTTGCAAAGAACTTTCCGGATAAGGTTCTTGACATTTTGTTTGCTGCACAAGAAATTCTTTGCGAGTGGTTATCAACGAGGGGTCTGAGTGTTTCTCTTCTGGACTTGAACCTGTCGTCTGACCCAAGCTCTTGGAAAAACATGAAGGACGAAATATTTTATGGCTTACAAGAAGCGGAGCAGGCATGTATGTTCAAGCAGTTGCTGAATACTTGTTGGGATTTCCTTACTGAAGATAGCATGGAGGATCTGAGTCCCATATCTCTTCAAGTGGAAAAATTAAGCCATGACAAGCAGAGATCAGCAGTGCTTAGTCAAGCATCTATCGATGCTTTCAAGAAAGTGTTTCGGGATATCCAAACTCTTGCCTTCAGATATGCATGTGAGGACAATTCCTTACTTACTATGCTGAAAGCCGGAAGCAAGGGCAATCTGCTGAAATTAGTTCAACATAGCATGTGTCTCGGCCTGCAACATTCCCTTGTTCCATTGTCATTTGGATTTCCCCACCTGCTTTCGTGTGCTGCATGGAATGAGCATAAAGTGTCTTGTTTAATCCAGGAGGATGCTGACGCTCCCAAATCTGCCAAGTCATACATCCCTTATGCTGTGGTGGGCAATTCTTTTTTGACTGGCTTGAACCCATTGGAATCATTTGTTCATTCTGTGACAAGTCGTGAAAGTTCCTTCAGCGATAATGCTGAACTTCCTGGGACCCTTCACCGCAGGCTGATGTACTTCATGCGAGATCTGTACATTGCGTATGATGGAACAATAAGAAACAGTTACGGGAGCCATGTTGTTCAGTTTTATTATGGTACTGATGAGGGCACCTCTGAGATAGCTGGCCAACCTGTTGGCTCGTTATCTGCTTGTGCGATTTCTGAAGCTGCATATAGCGCTTTGGATCAGCCAATCAGTCTACTTGAGACTTCTCCATTGCTAAATCTCAAGGTGCTTGATCATCTCTCTCTCTCCCCTCCCTTTTTGATGTGATGATGCGTTAATAGGTTCCTCTGATTAATATTTTTTCTTGGTGAAACAGAATGCCTTGGAATGTGGTTCAAAAAAAAGACAAGGTGGGCAAACTATGTTGTTGTATTTGTCTCGGAGACTTGGAAGACAAAGGCATGGTTATGAATATGCAGCATTGGAAGTTAAAAATTACTTGGAGGCACTAATGTTTTCAGACATTGTTTCAACCGTCATGATAACGTTAGTTTTTACCCGTTGCTTCTTGTTCTCTCAGTTTTCCGCTGCAAATTTTTGCTTTTCTTTTTATTTCCTTCTTATTGCTTATACTATTTTCCTACCAGTTTCACTTCGCAGGCTGGTAGCCAAAAATCTCAAAAAAGTTTCAGCCCTTGGGTTTGTCACTTCCATATGAGCAAGGTAGTACAATCTTGGAGTGAAGTACTTTGTTTATACGAGTCTTGTTTTCTGATGGAAATTTGTTACTAACTTTCAGGAAATTTTGAGGAGAAGAAGACTCACGGTGCAATCTGTAATTAATTCTCTTTATGAAAGACATAGCACCTCCAGAAAAGGATCAAAAGTCAAATTGCCAAACTTGCGTATACGGAGCAAGTAAGCTTTTCTTCTTCTTGATCTTTATCTGACCCGAGAATAAGGAATTAAGAATTACTCTTGTTCCTATTCCCTTGTGCATAGCGTGCATAACCATTTGATCATGGGAATTACACTTTTCATATATCAAGTCAACTAGAATGAGTTCCATTTTAGACATGGTTTTACGTGTATGAAATTAATTTTTGCTATGACCACATAGTTCAACTTTCTCCGAAACTTCTATTTGTAAGTTCTCTTTCGGTGTCTGAGCAAAAGCAGTTCTCTTTTAATTTAACTGTATGTAATATTGAGTTATTGCTTGAAAATTTCATTACGCATATGCCCAAATCTGAGGTGTCATTCTGCCATTAGTACATCTTGTAATATCTATGCTTGCAGCTCGCCTTTTTTTGACTTGGTTGATGGAATGGTAGGGATTGTTCTGTACCCGCCACGCGTGAGGAAGACAACGACACATGTTGCATCACTGTTAGTATTGAGTGCTCCAAGAATTCTGTCATACAGTTAATTACAGTTCAAGATCTGTTGATACCTTTTTTGCTTGAAACAATTGTAAAAGGTGAGGTGTGAACTAATTACTAAGCATGTCATTTTCGTATGTGGAGGAATATAGCCTTTTAAAGTCTTGAATTTTACGTCTTAACATTTGATGGTCCTTTAGGACTCTCAATTTTTTCTCTTGATCATTGCCAGAATGCTTGCTTAGCTTTGAATAACATTATTTATTTATTTGTTGCGGTTTAAGTATGAAATATTCAATCTTATATTTAAAGGTTGTCTATCATATCTGAGTAATCCTTGTGAAGCTAATAAAAACTTCCCTCACGTGAAAGGATTCAAAGAGGTAGACTCATTTGAGGGGACAATATTGTTGATTTTCTTTTGAAACGTATTTATTGAACAATATTGCTGATTTTCTTTTGAAGGATGTGTCTTTCTTGTAGAGACTAGTTAGGGATATCGTCAATTTATGAAATTTCCATTTATTTATACAAATACCCCTCATATATGCCGGTTCATGTTTCCTTTATTGCCCACTTGTTCTTTAGGATTTCGAGAAATTGAGAAGGTAGATATTTTGTGGAGCGATCGATCAAACACATCGAAAGCTACCCGTGATTCATCTGGTGAACTTTACTTAAAAGTTTCTATGTCAGGAGATAGTGGTGTAAAAAGTTATTGGAGTACTCTCATGAATGATTGTCTGCGAATCATGGATTTGATTGATTGGTCACGCAGTCATCCAGAGAATGTGAATGAATTCTGTTCAGTCTATGGAATAGATTCTGGATGGAAATTTTTCCTCAATGTAAAGTCCCTTTTCTTGGTGCATTTTTTCTTTCAATCTCTGCAAACTCCTATATACCTATAACAACTGTAATGCATCTTCAACTGCAGAATTTGGAGTCAGCAGTATCTGATGTTGGCAAGACTATACTTCCTGAACATCTACTTCTGGTTGCCAACACACTATCAGTTACAGGAAATTTTGTCGGCTTGACTCCGAAAGGACTTGCACGGCAAAGAGAGCATGCTTCTGTTGCAACACCCTTTTCGCAAGCGTGTTTCTCCGTGAGTTCTCATTATTTATTTGCTTTTGTTTTTGCCATAGAATACCCTTTTCGATTAAACATTTATATGTTTGTATAGCTAACTTCATGTATGCTTATTGGAATACGTTGCAGAACCCTGCTGCTTGCTTCATCAAAGCTGCAAAAGCTGAAGTCACAGATGGCCTTCACGGGACCTTGGATGCTTTAGCATGGGGAAACATTCCACCTTTGGGAACTGGTGGACAGTTTGAACTTGTTTTTTCTGGCAAGGTAAAAAGAAAAAACAAAAAAAAACAAAAAAAGAAGCAGCAGCAAGATTACGTGTTGTTTTCTGGATTAAGAATTTCGGTGTCTAACTCAAACAAAGCAACATGCTACGGAAGTTATTATTTTCTCCCCCATGTTGTACCACAATTGTTTTAATTTTAATATTAATGTTATTGTTTAGTTCATAAAAGCTCCACAGGGAGCTAGCTCCGCAAGAAATTCAATGGGTCCCGCAAAAGTTGGTTCCCTACATAGCTACCTTTCATCTCTTTGTGGAGCCCGATAGGATAGCTCTTTTTTTTTTTTTTTTTTTTTGTAATTTGTATACTGTTGCTTTATTTCACTCAAAATGCTTGCTGTTTTTAACAATCCACTCCTCTCTGCGTGATCATCAGGGACATGAGGTCGATAAGCCAATAAATGTTTATGATATGCTGGCGACTGGCATCAGTCCCGATGTGCAGGGTGTAAATGAAACACCGGATGCCAAGAACCATAGATCTGTAAAATTTGGCGCTCTGCTGTTGTACGACAAGTCTGTCTCACAAGGACTTAAAAAGTTGGGCATTTCGAAAGACAGGATAAAGAAGCTTTTTAAGTTGGATGATATTTGGATCCTATCTAATGCTCTAGCGAAAATCTTGAACAAGTAAGGGCCCGTTTAGGTCGCTGATTTGAGTTTTTAATTCGAGTTGAGATGTGACTTTATGTGAGAGCTTTTTACTGTAGTAAAAAAGTTAGATGTGACTGTTTGTGAGAGCTTTTTACTGTAGTAAAACCCGAATTCTAAACTCGAATTGGTGAAATGAACGGGGCTTAAGTTACTCCTGATCATGTTGCTCCTCTTTTGACTTTTCTGTTATTTCATAAAAGTTCCTCGTATATTTTACTAACTTTTTTGGATGTAGGTATCCAATAAATCAGAGCCTAGATCACAAGGACAAGTCAACCTTGATGATAGCGTTATATTTTCATCCCCGGATAGATGAGAAAATTGGCACAGGATTTCAGGACATAAAGGTATTTTAATGGAGAAGAAATAAAACTGTCTTGCTCTTATAAAATATGGTTTGCCCTTGTATAACCTGGAATTTTGGTACATGTATAAAATGTGACCATTTTAAGTCTTTTAAGCAAATTTTTGTTTCTACTCTACTTGGAGGCTGCCTCGCATAAAGAACGTAACTTGCGAAATTCAATGTATGCTGTTAAATATGAGCATTCAAATCACCCTATTAATGTTTAAGTTGCACATGTACTTCTCCATGACGCTTTTCCTCCTCTATAGGTTGCATATCACCCTAAACATCAGAGCTCACGCTGCTTTGTGCTGGTAAGGGCAGACGGTACTGTTGAAGATTTCTCGTATCGCAAGTGTGTACTTGGTGCTCTTGAGATCATAGATCCTCAAGCGGCAGAAATCTACAAGTCAAACATGCGATATGATGGTAATGATCAAGTCCGTGTAGATATACCCTCAAGACCACGGATGTAAGCTGGTCACTTTAGCATTGGAGAAAAATTTGGTTTTCGTTTGCCTGCAATGTTGATTGATAAATCCGAAGCCTGCATTTTATCTTGGGCAATTCCATGTTAACTAAGGTTAGTTGGCAGCTACAACTCACCTAAGCTTTTCATTTTTTGCCGGGGACTTGGCTAGATTTTTATCCCGAACAATGGCACTGACGACTCTAACAAAACGGTGGTGGTGATTCATCAAAGAATGATGTCTTTCGGAACTTTTACCTTTTGAAAGTTGTACAAGTTTTGAGGAAGAAAAAAAAAAATATATATATATATATATATTTTGTACACAAGTAGAGGCCCTTAGGAAAGTAGAAAGCCATGTTCTTTTTGTACTTTCATAGTTTCTCCTACACATCATAAAACCTTTCAAAAGCTTCTTTTTGCTTCTTCCACTATAACTTTCTTTGCCTTTGCATATCCCATCAGGCAGAAAAGATGTAGTTGAAGCAGCAAAGAGAAGCTTGTAAAGGTCAACCCCATTTCTCATAATGTATCTTTTGAAACATGTGATAATAAAATTATTTCTTTCTTGAAGTTTTGCTCATGACCAATTGACTTGGCCATTTTCACTTAAAAGTTTTGATGCGTGCTACTTTCCTATTTGTCCTATTCCTATTTTGCACCAAAACTTTAATAGGAAATTAGAGAATTTCTATAGTAACATCTGTCCTTTTTAAAGTTTAACTACTGGTAGGAATTGTTTTCAACCGTCTGTTTTGTGATTGGAGCAGTTTTGTGTTGTGCTCTACAAATATTTAATGTAGACACTCACGGATCATACCGTTAAAAATTTAATCAAGCGGTTGTAATAGTTCCTATTGGTCCTTAAAAAGGAGAGGTCCTACTGGAGAAGTTTTCAGAAAATTATGTACGCATTATGATTCTACTCAACGCTTAATTGCTTTTTATTATTGAAGGTTTTATGCATATAAACTCTAGTATATTTATATCAACCTTGCTTATTCCTTCCCACTCTTTCCATTTTGTTGCAAAATTAGATTGTGTAAATTTAGATAAATAAAAAGTTTCCTCCACATTAATGCTATTTACTTTCAACTTAAGAATCAAGAGCATTCGCATGTTTTTGTCATTACAGAGTAGTACTATCAACTCCACAACATCTCTCTTAATTGGTATCATTATCATAGCAACGGAGAATATTGAGCTATACAGAAATAAATATAATCTATTCTGGTTTTGACCAGCTTGGATCAAGTAACATTAATTTTTGGTCTTAAAAAAAAAAATTGGTATATAAGGTGATAGGTAGACTCTGGAAGATTGATTGGCGGGTCAGGTGTAAGTTAATATGCAGTAGCCACATATGCTTGCCAACCCCACATCTGCACTAAGTTTTTGTCATTTTTTTGCTGCTAAAATTTTATACTTACATGCGTGTATTATCTCTTGAGATTGTTTTTATCATATTTTATATTTTGAAAAATTAACCCTTATTTTCTGTCTTACAAAATGACCAGTAAAAATAGTAGAACAGAATTTTTGTAACAGTTGGAATGCTTTCTAGGTAAATACATGAAAAAGGTCTAAAAGTGGGAAAGGTAGATCTAGGTGGGATTGGGGACATTCAATGAGGAAATGTGAATGTGGTTGTTACATTATAGCAATCTGAGTATGGGACACCATGCCAACTTCATTTTATGGACACCATGCCAACTTTACATTCATGAAATGAAGTAACAAACAAATGAATACGAACACATTAGTAGTGTTGACTAGTTCAATATACATTTATGTCACATTCTTGTCAGTGTTGGAATTTTTAATTTGACGTTTGGTTCACGGATTCAGAATTATAATTCAAAATTATTTTTCGATTTACGTGTATTTTTTTAAGAAAAAATACTGTAGCGAGTCACGAATTATGATTTAAATCATAACACGAATCCTCACACCAAATATCCTTTTAAGTATATAATAGTATTGTTTAGTAATACTTAGTACCACTAATACTTTTTATTTTTATTTTTAAATAATATTATACGATACCGATAGCGTTGAGTACTGCTCACTAATAAAAAATAACTCTTACGGTGCGAGTCTCACAAATGAGAGCACATTTAATTTTGATGATGATATTTAACATGGATTGTACTTCAAGGCATTTTTTTTTTCTTTGGCAGAGTTATTTCATTATAACACGACAATTGTGTCCTTTCACGTATTTTACCATGTAAAACTAGAAGCACTAAAATCTAGAGGGTGTGAGACCCGCAGAATCGACTCCTTATTAGATGTGATGCTCGGCTCAACTAAAGCTGAACAAGTGTATTTTACTGAGATGAGACAACGACTCAAGTATTGGCTTCAACTGCATTAGACTACAAAAGTCTTCTTACATGGCAACTTAAAAAGGCTGCCAAAAAAAAAAAAAAAAAAAAAATTCCTTGCCATAGTTTGTTTCTTTATCAAGCTTGCATTGTCAATTTGTCATAGCGGCGTGCCAAATAAAAACATATTAATCTGCAAAAAAATAAAAATAAAAAATAAATAAATTCCTTGCCATAGTTTGTTTCTTTATCAAGCTTGCACTGTCAATTTGTCATAGCGTGCCAAATAAAAACATATTAATGAGCTAGGGCAAGAAAAGTAAAATAGGAAGGAAAGAAAGATATATAATCTAGTTGAGAAATAGAGAGATGGGGGTTACCGCTACTTTATTGTATTTAGTATGTATTCCCTCCTTTGGTCTATTTTTTGAGAGATTATGCTATGTTTGGTATAGGTGAAAAATGGGAGGAGGAAAATAAAAAAAAAGAGTGAAAGGATTTTAAAAGATAAAATAAATGTGTACGTCATTTGATAGGATTGTAATTCGAGTTGAGATGTGATTTTGTGTGAGAGCTTTTTACTATAGTAAAAAAGTTAGATGTGACTGTTTCTGAGAGCTTTTTACTGTAGCAAAACTCGAATCGGCGAAATGAACGGGGCCTGGAATTCCATCTTTATAAAAGTAGAGAGATTTTTAGAGAGAGCTTGTTATGCTTGCATGAAAGTTGATTATCTTTTTTTTTCTTATTTTAAACTAGTATAATATTAGCTAATCGTTAAATTAGTCATGCCATACAAGATAAAAAGAATTTTTTTTCCTTATAATATGCATATAAATATAAAAGAAATGGCTTCCTTTCATGTTTTCTCTTCCTCCTCTTCTTCTTTCCTCTTTTACCAAATGGTGTGAAAAATTAGAGTCCTTTGACGGAATACAATTCCTTTAACTAATATGTTCCTTTCTCCTTTTTCTATTAATAAACAATCATGATTCGTTATACTAATCTCCTCCTTCCTCTCTCGTCTTTTCACTTGTTCTTCCTATCAAACAAGCTCGGAAGCTTTGAAGGTGCATGTTGGATCACATTGAACCACATATATGTCACTCTTTAGACCCCACCTTCGCAACTTCCACATGACAAGTTTGGGGTCCCCATGTTCCGATTCTTTTTTTGTCTCTTTTTCTAATCTTTTCCGCCTGGAAGGATTCCTTTTTGTCCTTGTTTCTTGTTCATTTTTTCTACTAGCAATATGCTCTTAGAATCTTCTTTGATACGTTAATATATCGATAGGCTGATATAGAACTAAGTAGAAGACAGTGGAAGCACGTACCCCCACTGAAAAAAATGAAGGGTGTATATAGTTACACAATTTTTTCATTTTTGTTGAAAATTTATACAATTTTTGTTTTTTTTTTCTTTATTGTTATGACCATTTTACTTTTACAGTTACGCGTTTCTCTCCCTCCCTCATTTATATTAAAATTGGTATTTTTAGACTGTAATGTATTTTTAATAATATTGATGACAAGGTTATTTTACAATGATTTTAAAGAATGAAAATTTATCGAGAACAATTATAGTATTTTATTATTATGGCTTATTGAATTTAAATTATGGCTCCGTTTCTGTCGGTAGGTTATGTTTTATGTCCGTAAAATTTGTATAAAATTACGTAAAAGTTAAAAAATATGTAAATTTAACGATTAAAAAAATTTAATCTACTGGTACACCAGTCGTATTAGAAAATCTCCCTATCCTTTTTAAGTTTTTCTTCTTTTTTTTATTTTTTTTATTGCATGGCGAAAAGGTCCGTATACAGCACATGCTATGCTCATGCAAGTGTATACTTTACTTTCTGTCATGCACTTTCCATTGTCTAATTTTAATCATTATTCATAAGTAAGTAGAAAATAGAAGAAAAAGAAAGCAAAAAGAAAGTGTAAACTTTTTGAATTTTATCATAGCGTGTTGAACAGAGTAAGTATTTCAATGGATGATATATCAATTACAACATGTGCAATAAAGTTGAGTATCGTTGTCATAATTAATTTGTTGACTTGACTTTTCTTGATCACGGTAATGAAACTTGACTTAATTTTACACTAAAATATATATTTTTTTACATTACACATAGTTCTTGTAAAATTGAACATGATGAAAATCGAACCAGAGATGATTGCTGGGTTAAGCGTACCTTATTTTTTTTTTTTTAATAAAAAAACAAAGTATATCTATTTCTTATTTTCTTTGCTAATTAAATAAATTTATATTCATATTTACACTATTGTACTAAACAAAACCACATGATGAGCTAGGGTCAGGTCAACCAGCCGGTGGCAACAGCCGACATATTTGCAAGAGAGTACTAATTAGTGGGCCCTACCGGTGTGTGTTTGATAGCACAAAATCTCACCAAATAATGAATAAGATATCACAATGTATTATTTACTATTTTTATGTAAATAATACATTGTGATATCTTGGTGGCTCACTGGCTTGGTTGTGTGCACTGTTATCTGAACTGTTGTCGTTTACGCATTTAATTAATATAAGAACATGTGAGCCGTTTAAATATGTTACTCATACATATCAACTAGAGCATATATGCAAATAGTATTATTTAAATCCGATGGTTCGCAAGTTCTCAAAATTTTTCTCGTTCATAATGAGTCCGTTTGGTTGGAGGATTTGTTCTCTGATTCGAATCATGATTCATGGTTTGTTACAATATTTTCTCTCACAAAAAACATACGTAAATCGAAAATAATTTTAATCTCATAGTTCTAATCCATGAACCAAATAGGCTCTTAAATAGTACAATTGTGATTATGGTTCATAAAATACGTATGATGAGGTGTTGCCATCATTAAATTTCTCACAAGTTTACATAATACAACCGTGCAAATAAAATCAGATCATATTTATGAAATAAGTGTAATGTTGTTGCATGGACAGAACAGATATCCAATCATATATTATAAAGGAAAAATTACATTGTTAGTCCATAAACTTTGAGATTTTGGCACGTGAGTCCCTAATTTTGAAATCTTGGTTTATGTCTCAGAAATTACAAAAGTTTGCTCCTTAAATTCTAAGACCATATCCAATACAAATATTAATGTTAATTGTAAATTTTACATTAAAAAGTGTGATATGATATGTTATTTTTATTTTTACTCCAATACATAATATTATTTGAAATGTTAAATATACTTTTTCTCATAATTATTAAGTTTTGAACGTAATGTAAGTAAACTTTTACTTTTAAAATAATTAGAAAATGCAAAAATTGTAATGATTATATGAAAAAGTAAACATTTCAACCAGTAACAATTAAATGTCAAATTTTTTATGCGGTATACTTTGTCAAAAATTTACCACAAAGTATAACATATGAGAAATTTAACACAACAAATAACATTGTATTGAATTGTATTTTTTGTACTCAAATGTTAAATTTATAATTAGCACATTAATTATAGCATTATATTATAGATGCTCATGTCAACTCTTTCGTCAACCCCCTCTGTTTTAAATTTTTTTTTTTTTTTTTTTCAAAGTATTAACTTTTCATGTTTCGCGAACTTAGGTCCGCAACTTTGGAGTTTGCTATGAAACTCTGTCAAAATACTAAATTGGGGGCTTAAGTACCAAGAAACATGGGAGTTTGACTTGTTTTTATTTTAAAAAGAAGGTGGTTTAATGGAATAGTTAAGACAAGGACCTAAATAGCAAATATTTTGTAAGCTTGAGGACTCATAAAATCAAGATTTCAAAACTGAAAACCTTAATATCAAGAGCTCGAAAGTTTGGAGCCCATGATGTAAATTTCCCTATTATAAAATCTGATTTAGATGAACGATTGTGAATTGTGAACAAATTGCGATCAATAACTTACGTGGATATAATAGTTATGAACATTTCCCTGTTATTTATTTGATGTCCACACACAAGTTGTGTTTTTTTTTTTTCCTCCAATGATATTTTACGACTACCCCTTTAGGGTTGTTAATGTTACTGGTCGAAATGGACAAGAATGTTACCGCATATTTTCCAATTATAATGACATTATGGTCTTTCGAGCAGAAAGGAAAATTAATGATGTGCCATATAAGGGACACTTAGTGGACGTTTAGTTTATGGATTTAGAATCATGATTCAAAATAATTCTCGATTTACGCGTGTTTTTTATGTGAGAAAATACTGTAGCGAATCATGAACCATAATTCGAATTATGACACGAATACACTAATCAAACACACTCTTATATATCTTTCTGCCCATCTTGGTAATTGGGTAGGTTAAGTGTCAACTCCTCAGAAGAACATACTACATATCATTAATAGGATTAATAGGCTATTTTGTACGCACGCTCTGTCAACTTCTTTTTACATCGAATTGATCTCTATATGCACATTATGAGCGATTTTTTTCTCTTCTAAAGGGAATTTGCTCCTTCTTCTTTCTTATAAAAAGCATTGGAATTTCATGTTTAACTATTGGGATATATCTTGTTGTTTTTATATAGGAGAAAAGTAGAGATATAACAACTAGAACAATACTTCTTTTAATAAAAAATAGTCTTGTAATATAGGGTTCATCTTTTATTAATAGTAATACTTAACACCGATCGTGCGTTTAAGGTACTTTCTTAACAACTATATTTAGTGCTTAGTAGTTCTAGTCTACTTGAAGGTTTATATTTAATTATTACTTTGGACCAAAGTGTTGGTTTCTTTGGTTCACTACCTTTAATGGTACATGAGTTGCTTTTGAAAGGGAAAGTGCGTGGTCTTAGAAAGTGAAATTCTATTAAAAGTTACTTAAAAAAAACACACACACACACACACACTTGATCAGAGAGAGCAATGAAATTAGACTAGTTTGTCTTCATGGATTATTATTATTATTATTATTATTATTATTTTTTATTTTTTATTTTTTTAAGGTTCATATCAAAGTTTAGTATGAACATTCTCCCACTAGCATGGTACCAACAAATGAAAGTATAATGTAGCTAGAAAACACTATAGAGTCTATGTCCATTGTTCATCCCATAACAACATTGTTCTAAACAACGTAGAAATTAGAGAATCATGATTTTGTGTATTTCATTAACATATGGTGAGTTTGTTCTTTTTTTTACTTTGGTAAACCATATGATACCGTTGGCTACAAATAGTACTATTAATTCAAATACTTTGATTTTGTAGCTATAGAAGTCAATGTTTGTCAACTTGTCGTACTTGTAGACTCGACATTGATAGCATTTAGACCCTTGCTAATTCAACCTTTAGGAATCAAATAAAGTAATAGAAGAGACGTATGCTTGATATGATTTTAAAATTGACTACTAATTTGGATAATTATATTAGTCTCATTTCACCATCCACCTTATAATTATGCAGTGAGTAATAATTTTATAATAAGGTTCTTGATCTTCATTGGAAGTATTGGAGGACTTTTTTGTTTCCAAATAGGATGTCTCTATCATGTAGTCATGCTTAGTAAATTATTGTTATTAATAACATATTTCCTTTTGTTTTATGAGAAGAAAATGAATACATAACTAACCCTTCATGAGGATACGTATAAGAAATTTTAGTAACGTGGACGTGGAGTAATCTTAAGTTTTTTTTTTTTCCTTTTATTTATTGTTATTAATATTATTTTTTTGGCTAATGAGATTATCGTAAGTTTTACTCTTATAAAGAAACGATCAAGACAAAAAACGTGGATAACGATGGAGAGATTTGTGCAAATTAATCAAGAGAATGTGGTTTTTCTAATTTTACACCAGTTTAGGTGAGTGTAGCTGTTTTCACAAAGTAACGAGAGTAATTTGGAAAAATAAGATAGGAGAAAATAATTAATGATTATCAAAAAAAGGAAAAAAAAAAAAAACTGACCTGAAGGCTGAAAAAGGAAAATAAAAGAAAAGTAAATAGTAAAGGCAGAAAAGGGTTAGTTTCTTTTGATTTTTTATTTTTAAATAAACAAAAGCTATAAAAAAATAACTTAAAAAACGACAAAAAGGAAAACAAAGAAAATTTCAGTAGTACCTAAAAAAAAAAAATCGATTTCAGTAGTAAAGAATAGTCCAGTAAAAAAACCGTTATAAGTTGCTGGTATATTTTTATTAAATTACTATATATTCTTTTATCTAATTTAATTTTAAGAAAAAATTAGTTAAATGTTTTTTTATATAAATGGCCAACCTTTTTCTATTTTACAAAAATGGCTAAATTTTTTTATTCTACGAAAATGACCGTGTTTTAAGAGTCAATTAGTGTTTGACCCATAATTTATTATTGATAAACCTATATTTTTTTTATTGAAATTGATTAATTATTAACTAAAATTGATTAATAATTAAGAATTATTAAGTTAATCAATATTAAACTAAAATAAATTAATTATAGATAACTTTAATTACTGATTGACCGCTAAACTAATCAGTGATTGATCAATAAATTAATAAAAATGATCATTTTTTAATTTTAGGACAAATTCATTCAAAAAGGGTTATTTGCAGTGAAATCGTTAATTTTCATCTGATTTCACAGTTCAAAATCCAAAGTACGTCGGACTCAATAAAGTATTTTTTCATAACTTATTTTACACATTTCCTCTATGTTTTCCATTATGTTTTTTTTTTTTCTCCTTTTTATGGAAATTATCCTCTCTTTCAACATGCAAAATACAAAAGGCTTTCTTTTTTCCTTTGCTCAGAAAGCAAACAACTATTGCCCGCCAAGAAAGAAAAAAAAAAAAAAAAGAAGATACCAAAAATCTCCCTCTGACTCTCAATAAAACAGATTCCGAATAAAACTCTCTCAAAGTCTCTTCTCTCTTATTTTTTATTTTATTTTATTTTCTTTCCATAAAGTTCATAATAGTGAATGTCAATAATAATAAGAAAGACAATAATGTTTCCTAAGTAGATTTCTACCTCTCAATAATAACTATATATATATAATAAACAAAGCTTCGCTCGAATCCAGAAAATCTACTATTCAGATTTCAGGACAGAGCATTCCCATTCCCATTTCCAACTTCTTTTTTTTTTTTTTTTTAACCGGGAATCCCGATTCCGTCCTGCAAAGTTTAACAACAAAGATCCGTTCTTTCTCTGCCACAAACAACAAATTCCGTTTTCCCTATATCGAACGATCCATTCCCGAGGTAATCCCGTTTTCCTTCGAGTTTGATTCCGTTTCGTTTCTCCGTTTTTCTGTTTGGGAACTGCGTCCTTCTCGGAAACGTTTTTCGCTGAAATCGTAAAATCCTGTTTTTCTGCTTTCAGAATAAGGAGCGTTTGGCTTCGTTTCTGTTCGTTGATGGTCATCTAAATCGTTTTCTGCAAGAATTCTATTCGGTAATGCGATTTTTGTGTATGTTTATGTGTAAATATGCGTGTTTGTATACGTATATTGTTAGGAGTATGTTTTTTTTTTGAACTGTGCTCTGTTTGGATGCCGAGAATTCGGAGAAGAAAGTTGCATGACGATGAACTTCGAAGTTTTTATGTTATTTTTTGCTTTGTTAAGTGCGAGTTTTCTTGGATTGAATCCCACTTCGAAGCTCGAGAGAACAGAGAGTTGCGCCGCTGGGTTCGTTTGAATCGTCGTTTCTTCTCTCGATTTTTCTCGGCAAACAAACAGAGGAGGATTCAGAATCAATTTCTTAAGCAGCTTTGAGTTTGTTGCGGCTGTTTGGTTCGAATCTGCAGCTGAAAAATTACTGATTTCGAATTTTCTTTTTGATAATTCAGCTTGAATCTTGTGCCGTACAACATTAGGAAAATTAGGCATGAAATTTCGGCCAAAATTTTCGCTTTTTATTTATTTTATTTTTTATTTTTTCTTTCTTGGATTATTTACGACTTTGATTTAGATAATCTTGTGAAATCAAGTACGTGGCTTTGTTCACGGGACTTGGTCAAATTGGCCGTCTTGTTTTTGGAAATATGATTAGCGCGCTGATTTTCTCGGTCAAGTACGGCTTACGGGCCATGTTTTATGATTATTTCCTTAAGAAGTAATGTTGATTCAATGAATTATCCAAAAAAGTAAGAAGGAAAAAAAAAAAGAATTCTGAACAATATACTGCAAAAAGGGGGAAAAAGTGAGGTGAATATTTATTAAGTTATTTTTATTTTTTATTGTTTTTTGCTGATCAAAGTTATTTTTATTTAGTATAGAGGGTATTACTGTTTTCCAGTGAAAATAACATTGATGGAATGAATAATTCACTTTTGGTATGATTGGAGCATCATCTGGATAAAAGATTGTTAACGGATTGCCTTATTATGTAAATTGTCAATTATTTTGCTGACCAACATTTCAATTATGTTCTGCTTCCAACAAATAATATTCAAGCTGACATTTTTTCAAGAAGTATCTCTGTATTATTAGATTTTGTGTTATTATTGTTTTGGCTAAGGAAAAAGCCATTGTATGACAAGTTCTAAACGGCTGTAATTGATGTCAGAGAAAGAAATTATTCTCTTAGGATATTTTGCCATAGCTTTTGGTATTATTAGATTTTGTGTTATTATTGTTTTGGCTAAGTAAAAAGCCATTGTATGACAAGTTCTAAACAGCTGTAATTGATATCAGAGAAAGAAATTCTTCTCTTAGCATATTTTGCCATAGCTGTCGGTTTTTATTCTTTCTCATTTAGACTTCTGTTCTTCTTATAGTGAAAGATGGTTGCCTTTGGGAAAAAGTTGAAGGAAAGACAAATTGAAGAATGGCGACGGTATGGTTTATTCTTGTTGCTCATTCAAGTATCCATTGCTAAGTATTTCATGAACAATGACTGGAACTTTGGAAGGTTTCTTGTGTGAAAGTTGTAAAAGACAATAACACGTCTAAATCCTTGCTGATACATTCTTTTGGTGAATATGTTTCTGGCTATTCTTTACCCTGGATTACGGTGGAAACTTCTGGTATGTGGAAATTGATTATTGATGCGTCATATTCTGTTTTTGCGCAGTTACTACATCAATTATAAACTAATGAAGAAAAGAGTAAAACAGTATGCTCAACAAATTGAAGTCGGTACACAAGATCGCCGGAATGTTCTCAAGGATTTTTCAAGAATGCTAGATGATCAGGTGCGCATATGCTGGCCTCATTTTTTCATTAAGAAATGATAAGAAATTTGTTTGGCGTGGATTCTTTTTGTTTTAAATTTTCTTAATGCTCTAGAATCTGTACCATTTGTAGCTACAGCTTCCTTCATGAATCATTTAGTCACATGCTCTTATTTTCGTTAACAATTCATAAACAATAGATTTAAGTGGTTATAATTTGTCTTCTATTTGAATTATGTCTAAATGTGGAAGCGCATAGTATGTTTAAAAGCATCATGGACGAGCTGGCAACTATCTTAAATATGTGTGCAAATGAATTGGTCGAAAGAGCTTAAAGCTGCTTACTTAATAATTAGTAAAGGAAACATGTAACGTTTTAAGAACTAGTTAACTATGTGCTGGGTCTGATTGCAGTAAGTAAAAAAGTAGATTAGCTTGTGTGGGTTTTACTTATTTTCTTTCCCTCTATAAATTTGGCGAAATGAGTGGAAAAGGGGGTAGTTAGAACATCCCAAGGGCACATCAAGAGCAATTTGATGTATAAACCTGCGAGTTTGCATGGTAGACAAGCACATAGACGCATATATAGCTAGAAATTAGCATGTTTGTTCCTTCTCTTTAACATGCTTGTGTAACATATATAGGATGATTAGGATTAGGAAATGTTTGCATTATTTGGTTCTTTCTGCTTTTATTTTGAAGTCTCTAAAGTGCAATCTGAAGTATGTTTGATTTTTTTTTTTTCACTACTACTATTTCAGATTGAGAAGATTGTCCTTTTTCTGTTGGAACAACAAGGGATACTAGCAAGCAGGATAGCCAAGCTTGGAGAAAGGCATTGTGCTCTACAGGAGCAGCCTGATATATCTCAAATAACTGAACTACGGGAAGCTTATAGAACAGTTGGGCAAGACCTTTTGAAGCTTCTCTTTTTTGTCGAGATGAATGCTATTGGCCTTCGTAAGATACTGAAGAAGTTTGATAAACGCTTTGGCTATAGATTCACTGATTATTATGTCAAAACTCGGGCTAATCACCCATACTCACAGCTGCAGCAAGTATTTAAGCATGTGGTAATATTTCTAATCACAGCCCATCTCTTCTTTTC
Organism: Morus notabilis; assembly: GCF_000414095.1. Classification (NCBI taxonomy): domain Eukaryota; kingdom Viridiplantae; phylum Streptophyta; class Magnoliopsida; order Rosales; family Moraceae; genus Morus; species Morus notabilis. The sequence continues at coordinate 70,506 of NW_010366183.1, forward strand.
CTTTAGACTTTGCACACTTGAACAGCCATCTAGATGGGTGAGTGCGTTTTCATCTTGTATTTTCTCAGTGAGGTGCTAATTTTTGGGGCCTGCAAGGGTGAGATAAAGCATAAGTCATCCTAAACAAACTTTTTGTGTGCATCTATTTTGTCAATCCCCAAAGTATTGTCTCTGGATGATCTTACCAACTAATTATGGATTTTTAGGGGATAGGGGCTGTTGTGGGAGCCCTTTCACGAAATCTTCATGAACTCCAGGATCGCCAGGGAAGCTACTTATCTATATACGATCAGCCTGTTCTTCCACTCCAGGTTTCTTTCTTCTCTTACCCTATACTTGCTTTCCTCTCTCGTTGGTTGGAAACCATTTTTAGATAGTGATGATAGGCAATATTATTAAAAGTATTTGCATCAATATGCAGGATCCTGTTGTTGATTCAATAAATGCAGCTGTAGACCGGTTAACACATTCAACAAACTTTCTTAATTTCTTGGCTCAACATGCACTCATTATGCAAGAAGAGCTGCCTACTATTGATGAACATGTTGATGATCAGAGATACCATTTTATGTCGCTTCTCTTGAACCTAGCAAACACATTTCTCTACATGGTCAATACATACATTATTGTCCCTACAGCAGATGACTACTCCATGAGCCTTGGAGCTGCAGCAACAGTTTGTGGTGTTGTGATTGGAGCTATGGCTGTTGCGCAGGTGTTTTCTTCAGTATATTTTAGTGCATGGTCAAACAGATCATACTTCAAACCTCTTGTATTCAGCAGTATTGTTCTGTTCGTGGGAAACCTGATGTATGCACTAGCGTATGATCTTAATTCAATATGGATTCTTTTGATTGGTCGTCTTTTCTGTGGGTAAGTAATCTTCTTCGTCCTCTTTCCATTAGCTTATCAATTGAATCGCTGCCTAAGTAAATAATGTTGATTTATGTAGTATTGTGTTAATAAATTTTTTCGTTTATGTGAAAGATTGTGAAAATGTGCCAATGGATTGATCAAGGCGGTTGTTAGGCAGTCCAGAATCATATAAGCTCTGAAGCTGCTTAAACTGTGATTTGGGTATTGGTGGCTATGTTCCAACAGATTTATTTTATTTTGGATTCATTCGACTATGATAATAGGAAAAATTCACTTCACATAATTATTTTCATGAACAACTATCTTTATATGATACGTATGATGGCCCGTTATTGTCTGTTCCATTGCTACGTTTGCTATCTTGTTCCATTGTGTGGGCACCAGCTTTTGGAAGTCTTTCGATGTACATTAGTTGGAAGCGTGTTATTCATACTCTTACATCATCAGAAGATTAATCATGTTTAGAGGAACTAATAATTTAACTTTAATCCAGGTTTAGTTTCATGCAACTATTTTGTGTTCTTTCAATAGCAAGATGAGTACCTCATTACACAAATTTGGACTTTCTGATTTGCAGATTCGGTTCTGCTAGAGCAGTTAACCGGCGGTATATCAGTGACTGTGTGCCACTAAAAATCCGCATGCAGGCATCAGCAGGTTTTGTTAGTGCCAGTGCACTAGGAATGGCTTGTGGTCCAGCTCTTGCTGGCTTACTTCAAACTAATTTCAAGATTTACAAGCTTACATTCAATCAAGATACTTTGCCTGGCTGGGTTATGGCTGCTGCATGGCTTTTATATTTAGTATGGTTATGGATCTCATTCAGAGAACCTGCTCTTGAAACTGTAAATAATCCCGTACCACAAACATCTAATACTGGTAAAATGACCTGCCTCACTGGATAGAAAAGTTTTTATTTTATTTTTTTCGAATCCCATACTATGTGTGCATAATGAGAGGTTTTTCATAAATGGCTAACTTGGAATTGAACCCCACTACCTGGCAGAAACAGTAGAAAACAATGCGCTCGAGGAAGGTCTTAAACAACCGTTGCTTGTTAGTTCAGAAGACAAGCAAGAAGATGAAGATGCTGACCAAGAATTTGAAGGAAGTGAAGAATCTTCTGAGGAATCTCGCGGACCAGCCACATCAATTCGATCAGCATATAGATTACTTACGCCATCTGTGAAGGTATTCTCTAAACCCGAAGAATGTGCATCAAATTGAATTATTTTCACATGTAAATAAGCTAATAGTTACACGTCGGCTCAGCAAGAAATATAAATTGACGTTTAGTTGCTTCATGTCTAATTGCATACACAAGTTAGAGCCACATTATCTACATGCATTTTCTTATTGGTGATTAATCATTTTACCTTTTGTATCATTCGATCAGGTTCAATTGTTGATATATTTCATGCTCAAGTATGCAATGGAGGTTTTACTCTCGGAATCTAGTGTCGTTACCACGTACTACTTTGGTTGGTCCACAAGCAGCGTGGCAATATTTCTAGCATGTCTTGGGCTCACAGTTCTTCCAGTAAACATTATTGTTGGAAGCTACATAAGCAACATGTTTGAGGACAGGTGAATTTTTCTTATGCTGTTCTTGTTGCTTGGATTTTTTCATTTCAAATTTTCTTCAGTTCCACTCATGTTTTTCTTACTTTATAACCCGACTCTTCTCGTTACTCCGCTGCAGGCAAATGCTACTGGCATCCGAAATTATGGTTTGCATAGGCATTCTTCTGAGCTTCCACATAATAATACCGTACACTGTGGTACAGTATGTCTCTTCAGGTCTTATCATGTTTGTCTCTGCCGAAGTACTTGAAGGTGAGATATTCTACATTCAAAGTGATCGCACCAACCTCGTCCGGTTAATTGGTGTCTGGAACTTAGTTCAAATGTACTTGTATTCTTGCAGGTGTCAATTTGTCACTTCTCTCTAGAGTCATGACGTCTCGGCTTTCCCGCGGAACCTACAATGGCGGGCTACTCTCGACGGAGGCTGGAACGCTGGCTCGAGTGGTTGCGGATGGTACTATAACTGCGGCCGGATTTTTGGGACAGAGTAGGCTCTTGAATGTCACTCTTCTTCCTTCCCTCCTCATCTGCGTGGCCTCAATTGTGGCCACTTGTTTTACCTACAACTCTCTTTATTGATTTTTTTTTTTTGGGGGTATTGTAGTGCTAATTCCTTCAGTCTTATATATATATATATAT